>NC_056539.1:600000-900000 GCF_910596095.1 Thunnus maccoyii | reverse complement strand
CCAATGTGATATGCAGCAAGTTGCTTTTGAAATGCTATTATGTGAACAGCAGCAGCAAATGCAGCAAGCAAGCATGTGAGCAGTAGGTATGCAGCATGCACGCATAACGGCCGCATGAAAGCATTAATGCAGAAAGGGAGAGAACATATTCAAAAAGACAGCTGCAAGATGATGGGCTGATATTCAAGGTGTGTCAGCGTGCTGTTTGATATGACCAGCTGATGTAAACAGCTGATGTCTCAATTGACGCCCTGGGCAATGACAGCAAGGAAATGAGGAGTGAGCATGCGTGAGGGACAGGAATGACAGACGGTTTGAGAAATAAAACTACAGACCTGAGCATGCAAAAGGTAAAAGTGCTGCTGTATTGGACTGAGATTCATTTAATTTATCACACATTCATTTTATGTACAACTTGTTGCTACATCACAGCCGAATGCAACTGTTGTCCAAAATGACACGTCTAGCATCTCAATTGAAATCTGATCACACTGTGCAAACCAGTTTGACTTGGACAGCCATATCTGTCTAAGTCAACTTTTGGTTTCACTTGCAGTCCAGCCATTAGTCTATTCTTTATGCAGCCAATGACTGAGGTTTTAGCCTGTAGCCCAGTGGTGTTTGTTGGTCGACTGTTTGAGATGTAACATTTTGGGAAAAGTATAGACGGTTTGCCACTAGGAGAAACATTTCCATTTCAGTAGCCAATCTCAAAATCCCTCTCTATGTGGTCTAAGCATTGGCTTATAATTAATCTTTTTCCATCCATTTACACCTATTTTATCCTGTGGATTTGTGTGACTAGACTGATATTCTGTAACTCAAGATTAATTTTAATGCAAGTTTACAGCCTCTTCAGTTTACAAATGACACATGACCACTCTGCAGTCTCAGAAGTACACTGTCTTTGACTGACTTGGCTCACTCTTGGACTTCTAGTTTAATGTTGAAGCGGTGTGCGTGTGTTCTCCTCTTTGCACTGGCACACACTGTTGGGCTGGTGTACAGATCCTGATGTGGATGTGTTATGAATATTCTTCCTTCTCTCTCTGTTATCTGGAGAGTCTCTGGATAGACAGATTCAGTCCCTATAAGGTGGAGGTAGAGGGATGCATTTGGGAGTCAAAGTGTCCCATCTTCTCCATCTTCCTTGTGCTGGCTGGTATGCTTCCAGTTGGTATTGCAAAGCATCCATTTATTTTCTCCAGTGAGCTTAGTCATTGTCATCATCATCTTCAGGGACAAAGATATCATGCTCCTCCAAGAGAGTGGCAAAGTTCTTGCTGATGAGAGTTCCCACATACAGGACCAAACGCTGTTTTATCCAGTTTCAGTAGGATTGCCCCCAATGGCATTGATACTGTGTTTCGGCTTTGAGTCATCCTCCATATGTTTGATATTTCCACGTCGGTATTACAGCTCAGCATCTCTGTATTTTTAGTGGAGAGCCGCAGTGGCAGTCATAACTCTACTGATTCATGTATTCCTGTAGCTCTCAGTAGTAACGACTTCATGAGCTTCTTCAATGATAAAATTCTATTAAAACTATTAGACAAAATTCATCACCCCCTGCCCTCAACAGGCACCGATTTACCCTCAAACACAGGAACCTTACAATCAGCTGTAAAACCTGATATATATTTAGACAGTTTTTCTCCAATTGACCTTCCTGAATTAACTTTGATTTCTCCATTTAAACCGTCAACCTGTCTCTTAGACCCTTTCCCAACAAGGCTGCTTAAGGAAGTCTTACCCTTGGTTAGCACTTCTTTACTAGATATGATCAATCTGTCTTTAGGGACAGGTTATGTACCACAGTCCTTTAAAGTAGCTGTAATTAAACCTCTTCTTAAAAAGCCTGCTCTTGATTCAGGTGTTTTGGCCAACTATAGACCTATATCTAACCTTCCCTTTCTCTCTAAGATCCTTGAGAAAGCAGTCACCAATCAGTTGTGTGTGTGACTTTTTACATAACAATAATTTATTTGAGGACTTTCAAACAGGATTTAGAGCGCATCATAGCACAGAGACAGCACTGGTGGAAGTTACAAATGACCTCCTATCTGCAGCGGACAAAGGACTTCTCTCTGTACTTGTCATGTTATATCTTAGTGCTGCAATTGGCTCCACTGACTATCACATCCTATTACAGAGACTGGAACATTTAATTGGCCTTGAAGGAACTGCATTAAGCTGGTTTAAATCCTATTTATTTGAATGGTTTGAGTTTGTACATATTAACGATGAATCCACCATGCATGCAAAAGTTACACACAGAGTTCCGCAAGGTTCTGTGCTTGGACCAATACAATTCACCATATACATTCTTCCTTTAGGTAATATTATTTGGAAACACTCCATCAATTTCCATTGTTATGCATATGATACCCAATTATATTTATCAATGAAGTCAGATGAATCCAATCACTTAACTAAACTCCAAGCATGCCTTAAGGACATAAAGACCTGGATGACCTGCAATTTTCTGCTACTAAACTCAGACAAAACTGAAGTTATTGTGCTTGGCCCTAAACACCTTAGATACCATTACTGCATGTTACTAACTTGACTTCTTCCTCGGAGTTCTTTGTACTTTCTCATCCGCAGGAAACCCCAGGGACTGGGCTCTGGTCCTCGGCCATGGGGATGCCCTTCTCCAAAATTAAAATTGGAGGCAGAGCCTTCAGCTATCAGGCTCCTCTCCTGTGGAACCATCTTAAACATTCAGTCCAGGGAGCAGACACCCTCTCTATATTCAAGAGTAGGCTTAAAACTTTCCTTTTTGGTAAAGCTTATATTTAGGGCCAGCCAGGCTCGCCTTGGATCAGCCCTTAGTTATGCTGCTGTAGGCCTAGACTGCTGAGGGACTTCCCATGATGCACTGAGCTCCTCTCTCCTCCTCCCGCTCTCCATCTGAATGCATTGAAGTACCATTAATGCATGTTAATAACTTGGCTTCTACCCTGGAGTTTTTGTGCTTTCTCATCTGACAGGGTGAGGGACTTCGACCCCCTGAATTGGCTTCCTGTAAAATCCAGAATCCAGGCTATGGACGGCATGGTCTTGTGGGTGTCCTGCCTCGACTCCCATGACTGCTTTTTTTTAAAATTATTATTACTTATGATATCTCTACTATCATTATCATTGTTATTGTTATTATTGTTGTTGTTATGCTTCTCTGTATCCTTCCCCCAACTGGTCAAGGCAGATGGCCGCCCACCTAGAGCCCAGTTCTGCTTTAGGTTTCTTCCTGTTAAAGGGGAGTTTTTCCTTGCTGCTGTCTCTAAGTGCTTGCTCATAGGGGAAAGTTGGGTCTCTGTAAATTAAAAGAATACTGTCTAGACATACTCTATGTGAAAAGTACCCTGAAATAACTTTTGTTATGATTTGGCCCTATATAAATAAAACTGAATTGAATAACATTATACAGATGTCTGATGTAAGAGAAATATTTAGTAACCACAGAATGTATGTTACTATATAATAAATTAAGACTAAGATAAACGTGGATAAAGTTGCTAGTTAAAAAATGCAATACAGACAGACAAATAGTATTGGGCATAATTTAGAATATTATAAAGGCTATAAAAAAGGCTATAAAAATCATTTTAAAGTCACTAAACCATACAAGGTATGTTCTGAGTCACCAGAGGGATATTACAGGAATATTATACAAAGCATGAAATGACACAAGAAGTGAACTAGTTCTTTCATATATATTTTTGTGATATTTGATTCCAATTCCAATCCAATTTGATTCATGCTAGGGGTGCCAATGTAACAGAGTTAAAAAGGCACTCTTGGAAATAATTCTTATTTCCAATTCTTATTTGAGAATTTTATCATTTAATGATTCTGTTGAATATAAGTTTTGTAGATGTTTTCATTTAACTTTCTTGGCGCCATTTGTATTATGGCAGTCCACCCTGCGTCATGTAACCAACATAGTGCTGCAGAGATTTTAGCATCCATTTCATAGTGTAAATTCTGTTATTTTGCATTTGCTGTTTAGGAGCAGATCTGCAGGAGAGACCAGGAGGCAATTCCTGTGTGTAACACTGTCTTCTGCAGGTATGCGTTTTCCTTTTTTTTAAATGTTATAATTGTCGTTGTCTCTCTTTAATCAACCAACCCCACGCACCTTTTTACTTTGCCCTCCTGGTGGCACTCTTTGTCCTCTTGTATATTGTTTTTCATGGTTGAAATTAAGTTTTGAAAAGGAGCAAGTTAAGACTTTATGATCATTTAGAACAAAGAAAAAAATGTTTCCAGTCAATTTTAATTTCTCTTGGTTAGAAATTTCCTTGTATAAGGAATATTGTGTTGACCTGTGTAAATACTGTAATGCCCAATTAATGTAATTAGCATTGCTGATTGAGCAGATGTGCAGGAGAGACCAGAAGGCAATTCATTTGTGTCACACTGTCTTCTGCAGGAGCAAATAAAGGCTGGAAACCAATCCTTTGAATCTTCCTGGGTGCTGAAGGCGCCCACAATGAGAGACGTGCCCTCATGACCTCTTCAGGCTGGCACAAGAAAAAAACCTCATAGTCCTCTGACTGATTCTTAATACTGTATTTTTTTTTTTTTGCTGTTTGCAGAATGTGTTTTTTGCTGTTTGCAGTTGTTTTTCAGTTAAATACCTGTAGCCATGACTGTAGGAATATGTGTTGCATCTTCAGTCTCCAGTTTTTTTTATACACAGTGTGTCTCACAGCATAGATACCTTCATCAATTATTTAAAACCTCAGACACAACAGGGTCTAACAGTTAACAGTTATTTATATAGTTGATCTGCAAATGAACAGCGTCTGGTAATACCATCACTGCCTGGAATTAAATCACGATCCAGACTCTTCTTGTTTGCTCCACACGGTCTGCTGACTCCCTTGGTGCATTCAAGAAAAACTCTCTTCCATGAGCACCGCAACACTTGAGCCCTTTAACCTTTCAGCACTTGTTGCACTACTTCCTTGTTGTTTATGGTATTTCTTATGCACTTGTTTACTTCCAGTTGTTTCTTACTTTAATTTGAAAAAACAACAACCTTCTGTCTAGTGCTCTTTCTCATTGCACTTGTATTTGGTCAGCTACTTGTGAATTTGTGCCATGGATCTTTTTGAGACACTGTTCTCTAATGCTTGATTGTCTTGCCTTGCTTGCAAGTTGCTTTGGATAAAAGCGTCTGCCAAATGTAAATGTTACATAGTGTTTGACTTTTTATTTTAAGCAAATCTCCAAACCCTTTCCTCTGCATAATCAAAATAAATTCTGTCTGTCAGTAGGATATAGGGAGTTCTCGTTTTATGGTAGTGTCAGCATATTGTTCATAGAGGAAGTTATTGTGAACTTAAATATAACCTGATATGACAAATTGGGTAGTACCATGTAGGCTAGAGCTGGTACTGCATACTGTTTTCATTTTTCATACAGACGTGCTGAACACATACTGCTGCCTTCATGACATACAATATATTAGGCATCATTAACAACAAATTTCATATTTAAGTTTGAGTGGACACATTTTCTTATTCTCAGCTGATGGAGCAACTGTTTGCTGCAGGTAAATATGAGTTAGTCTGTAGGCTGATGGTGAACTGAGATTTGGTTCATGATATCAGTAGCTGAAATGGCTTGCAGAGGGACAACCCATATAGCCCTCTTTTTTTTTTAATCAACTCCATCTTTCAGTCTTGTTACTACCAGCTTTGCACATCCCAGTGGTCTGTCTCCAGCACATACAGCCATGAAAAAAGACACTCCAATATGCATTTATCTTATGCACACATATGTTGTATGCACAGCCACACTCTACAGCACAAACTGCATGTACATCCATTGTTTCACTGCTAATCACTGAGCAGTTCCAGTGGAAAAGGTGCTCACAGACATCAAAACTCACAGCTGCTAAGGCAGGAGTGGTAAATTATACATGTGGAGACATTTGAACAAACAAACACATAGTGGCTCTATACAGGCCTTATGTGTGTATCACATATAGCTACAAACACAGTGCTAGAGCACATTGGTAAACATGATACAAAAATGTTAAGAACTAAAGTTCTATCTCACACAAGCTCTGGACTCTATGGGCAATACTCTACTCCAATCACACGCAAGCAATCGCCCACTGAAATTTGCATGTACGTAGCTGGAGGCTCAGGATGCATCTACCAATTACGTGGGCCTCACACAGTATGAAAGACAGGGTCTTGCTGCTGCGATGGTGAATCTGCTCTGATCTTACCTCTCTACTGATGGAGTCGCCGCTCCAGCAAGCTCCTTCCTGTCTGTCATGCCCTGGCCTCATTGCTGCTGCTGATGGGCATTTCTTCTGCTTCGAGTGTCTCAGATGGCACCACACAAAGAGTGGTATGATGCAGCCACCACCCTGTGTTTACTGTGGAGAATTTCCTGTAATTCAGTGCTAGCAATGGTGGGACCATTTTCTGCTGTGTGACATCTTGCTGTGCTGCCTCATGAGCAACCCGGGGCTTGAGATAGATCCCCACGTTGATGTTGAGTCCCCCACTTCAATCAGTGCAATGCTGCTGCAGTCGCCATCGGACGCCTCGGCTGAGGCTTTTCTCTGTGGCTTCGCCGATGGACAATGACGACAACCTCTGTGTTTCTGTCTGTGTCGGCATCTTCACTAAGAGTGGAAATCCACCTCCGACTTCAGTTTGCCGTGATTTCCTGGAGGTTATGGCCATGTCGGCGGAGTGTGTAGGGCTCTCACTGCCCCTGCCTTTCCTGCCCAATCCAGTTAGCTGGCTATGTGAAGGCTCATACAGCTCAACCTCATTTTGCCTCCTCTTCTGGACATTTGGCAGTGTGTTGAAGCGTCCTGGAAGGAGCCGCTGAAAACGAAGTCACCAGTTGTGGGACTGATTTTCTTCTTGAGAGTGCAGGGCCACACAGAGACAGGCTGTCCCGGTGGCAGAGCACTAACAGCCCCCGCTGCGTCAGCCTCTTCCCAGACCACCTCGATGGAGACACTGCAGCACCGGCCCTCTTGCGACTGCAGAGTGGCCTATGCCAAGTTGAAAAACTCACTGTGTGTTGAAAACGTTTTCATAAAAACAAATGACCTTTTCCACCAAAGAGCAAAATCCTCCTCCATCCCCTCTTCCGCCTCTGTGGCCCTTTGTGACGCTGTGATAGCAGCCCAGCCTGCTTCATCCAAATGCTCACAGAGGCCGTGTAATGCAGAGGTCCAAGGAATGGGCCATTTTCCACACAGCCAAGTTGGTGCTGCACCTAACCGAGTTAGGTTTCGCCATCAACTGGAAGAAGAACACACCCCAGGCACCCTAGCAGGCAGAGTACCTGGGAGTCATGCTCGACTCGGTCAGTCTGTGGGCCGTTCTGTTGGAACCCAGACAGATGGCCCTGCAGCAGGCAGTTCTCAGACTACGGCGGATAGCAGCGATGACAGTTTGATTGTCATGCAGGTGTTGGGGCTCATGGCAAAGGGCCATCCAGTGGTTCCACTAGGGCTCCTGCAAATGCGCCATCTGCACAGGTGGTTCACCAGCCTGTGCTTGGATCCCAAGAGGCACAAGTACCGCATGGTGAACATTCCTCCTTCAGTGCAGGGGACATGGCTCGGTCGAGTGACATCCTACATAGTGGTGTTCGCAGCGCTGGTGCGAGGAAAGGAGACTAGACCCCCTGACATGTACAGTGGGAGAGATTCTCTCCTTTCAACAATATCTGGTGGAAAAGGGGCTGTCTCATGCCACTGATTTAAAGTGTATGCATTTAAAGTGTATGCAGCAACTGTTTCCTCCTGTCATGAGGAGTTTGGCGACACACCTGTCTTTGCCCACCCCCTTATGAAACATTTGTTACAGGGGGTTAGGAGACAGTATCCAGTGCAACGTGCCTCTGTCCCCCAGTGGGAGCTACCGTTGGTGCTCGAGGCTCTAGTGAGTGATTTCTATGAGCCTCTGGAGTGCTCCTTTCTGGATGCATTGTCATTCAAGACAGCTTTACTTCTTGTACTGACTTCAGCTTAGTGAGTTGTGTGAGTTGTGTGCCCCGTCAGTTCACCCCCGCTGTTAGCTGCTTCATGGTGATCACAGCAGTGTTACTGTGTTCACAAGAATATTAGGAGTTTATTCAGGTCAAGAACTATTCAGCTAGGGGCGTTTTATCCTCCACTCCATGGGGACACCCGTGAGGCAAAACAGCATCTATTGTGCCCAGTACATACGTTGGCATGTTATGTTGGAAAAAAACACGTAGCTGGTTGGCTTGGTGAGTACATCTTCCAAGTCTACAGGCAGGCAGGTAAGGACTCACCCATCATGGTCCAAGCGCATTCCACACATGGTGTGGCAGCATCAACAGCCTTATTCACTAGGGTGAGTGTTGAGGACATATGTACGTCAGTGTCTTGGTCTATGCTTTGTCCGTTCATAAAGTTCTATCTCTTGGATATGACAGGCTCCTTTTCAAGGTCTGTACTCATAGGAGTGACTCAGGTCTTGTGAAAATGGTGGCCCGGGCAGTATACATCTGCATTCTCCTGTGATCCAAGATGACTCAGGGAATGAGGTGTGCAGGGTTGTATGATTTGTGACCCCTATGAGGTTAGCTTGGCTCAAGCGACTTAGATTATATAGTACTAGTTGGGCTGTGGCGACTACCTATATCCGTTTGGGCTCAGGGAGGCAGTCTGATGACATGTTGCAGCAGGATGAACATTCAACAGGCTCCGCCTACTGCACCCATAGAGTCCAGCAGAGGGCAGAGTCTGTGTGAGATAGAGCAATGGTTATGACATTATAACCCTAGTTTTATAAGCACAGATTGAGCCCTCTACCTATGGACCCTGTTGCTCCCACACTGTCTGCTGAAGTGGTGTCGGGATGAGAGCAGCAGCAAGACGCTGCCTTTTATACGGTGTGAGGCCCACGTAATTGGTAGACACATCTTGATTGGCTGGCTACATACATGCAAATTTCAGTGGGCGATTGCCTGTGTGTGATTGGAAGAGAGTATTACCCATAGAGTCCAATAGAGGGCTCTATCTGCATTTATGGAATTAAGGTTATAGTATTGTAACCTTTGTTCTACATCTTTGTTCATTCATTTTAAATTGCAAAACAGAGAAGTTGTGTTATGTTTCAGTAAGCACATAGACATAGTCGCAGACATACTGTCTTTCTGAAAAAGTGAGCAAACACCTTTGGTGAATGAGTGTACTGGGCAGCTCCCAGTATTATGGTGAATGGAGCTGTTTCTGAAAAAAAGATCAGTTCAGCTTCCATGGATAAATTTGGGCTAAATGTTAGCTGAGAGTTATTGTATAAACTTTGAAAATTAAGCATTAAAATGTGAGTATTTCCCTGTGCATGCACACTGTGTCCCTCTGTTGTTGTCCCATGGTGATGGCCTGACTTCCTGTTAGCTATAGCTTATTGTTCAAACTCACACAGAACTGGGCCAGCAAAGCAGGGAACACACAGTTCAGAGAAATATGATCAAACCTCTACACACAAACCCATAGTTCTCACACTTTAGTGTGTCAGGGTGACGTGGTGTCATTGTTCTTGGAGGGAGGCAGTGAGCTCAGGCCACAGTAACGCCGTGGAGTTAAAACAGGCAGGTTACTCTGCTCCTCATACAATACAACTTCCTCCGTCTGCCGCAGTGTTCCCAGGAATGTATACACACAGCTCCTTTTTCTCCCTCTTTCTCCTCCAAAAATAGGAGATTGCATAAATTATTTTGTATTTGGCCTTGTGTGCTTGCTTTCATTCACCCTGTGTGTCAGTGTGTGTTGGAAGAAACTGAGGTAATATCCTCTTTACTGTGTATTACTGTAAATATACAGGCTCTGTTCTGTTGGCTGTGAAAAGCCATTGGGGGGTATACATATATAAGTTCAACTTTTTTGATTATAAACTAATGATTCTCAAAATTCCTAATTGTACAGGATGCTGCAGCATCTTCAGCACCCCCACTCCGAGTGAATACTGGACGTGGTCAGAAACATGACTTAAAAATAATTAGCTAAATCAACTTCATAAGGTCATAATATGCCAGATGTGTGTTTCTCTGCTTGCTGTAGAATTCATCCGACGTGTGCCTGTAAAACAGATTTATGTAGCTTTAAATATGTTTAAATATTTTCCATGTGTCCTCTTCTTGTGATTTCTATGATAAGAGTTTTAGCAACTACTTGTTCATTTTGACAATATATGTGTCTTATTGAGACCTTACCAGGTCTCAATAAGACACAGGTAAGGAGCTATAATCCACTGTATGGATACTCTTTTCCCTTTACTGAATCTGCTGTCCTTCACCTGGTCTAAATATAAGACTGGATGAGCACACAACCTCTTTCTAACACAGTATGTGAAAGTATGTCAAACATTACCTGGTTTTCAAAAATACTTTAACACTGAAACATTACTAAACATTTTAAGAGAACTGTGCATTTGTGAGACTGTTAGTATTAATGTGGATCATTCTGTAGCAGGGGCGGAGCAAGACTCTTAGCACAGAGGGGGCTGAGCATTCTCAAGGAGCCCTTCTGATAAAGTCATTTTAAAATTCACAACTGTAAAATAGGTGATATATCCTTTCCTTTCCATAAACACAAATTGTCACTTGTTGAGCCAAGCAAGCCTATTTATAAGAAAACATCCAGTGAAGCCACTTTGTCAGACAAGCTTGTTCTGAATAACAAAAGAAGAAAACGTTGCCAGTCGCATTCAAATGTTTCAGCACTGAGGACAGCATGTGGTGCTCTACGTGCATCGATTGACGAATGGTACAGCACCACCGCCGATAGACGCCAATTGACGATGCATCAAAACTGAACCTGCACTGTTTCCAATATTCTGGTAACAAGTCGAAAAAAAACGCTATGATCCTATGACATTCTGCAACATCAAAACTGTACCTGCAGACTTGCCAGTAGCGTGCATCTGGAGAACTGTAGAATTGATTTTAATGGTTGGCAGGCTAATTTGCTAACTAACGAGCTATGCTAATAACAAGGTGTATTCCTGTTTGTACTAGCATGCAAGATAACATTTTACTAGAACTCCACTTACCGAAAGACAGTGAGGTGATGAACCTCTCAGGCAGTCTACAGTCTAACACACAGCAAGTTGCATCCTGTGCAGTCCGATACTGGCATTATATAAAAGTCACCAAAAGACACAGGAACAACAGCTGCAGTCAGAGCTGATTCATTGTACGGCTAGCCAGCCAGAGGAACCTGACCTACCTGTCACTCAAAGCAGACATGCCAGTTCTGTCCAATCACAAACGAGTGTTGTCCAAACCCTTCCGTAATCTAAAATGTCGTTCCGTAATCTGAAATGTCGTTTGTTTTGTGAAATGTTGTGTTTTGTGAAATGCCGTTGTGTTTTGTGAAATGTTGTATTTTGTGAAATGTTGTGTTTTGTGAAATGTTTTCGTGTTTTGTGAAAGGTCGTTGTGTTTTGTGAAATGTCGTCGTGTTTTGTGAAATGTTGTGTTTTCACACTCAGAGCCACCGTAAGATCCCCCACAAAGACATGCATGCGGCACAATTCAAGGATAACTGTATGCAGCTCAAGTCCTTCATGTGTACACAAGACACTATTGACAGGCAATTAACTATGAAAACCCCATCTATTCTATCTGTCAACATGAGATGATGTGATGTGTCAGTGTGAGGGTCTGCTAAGGACATTAACTATAGAGATATACAGCAGAGTAAAGACAGAGTCAGTGACCAAACACAGAAGTTCAGGAGTAGTTCAAGTAATACCTTATGAACATGGCCAGATTAACCTGCCTGAGTGTCCCAGAGCAAAAATTAGCTACTTGTGAAAAAGAGGTAGTGGTGTGCTCGAAGACTGTCTTGATCACATAAGACTCAAGAAAAATGCAGGTGCTCTTGAAGATAAGGGTCACCACATAGGAAGAAAAAAAACAAACTTCAGGCACTCATGCATGGAGCAGGAATGGAAAAACGGAAAATGGATGGAAAATGGAAAAAAAAAAGTTAAAAAGCCTTTATTCAACAATTATTATTGTGTACATCAACATAGTTTAAAAAATACATGTCATAATGCTTAGTCATAATATTTATCAGAATTAACTAATCACAGTAATGAGGGATAAAATTGTCTTATTATTTGACCAAATCGTGGTAATACACGTAGGTATTTAAACAGACTACAACAGATCAGACACAGATCGACTTTCCTGCTGCATCAATACATGATGACTTGAGAAACACATGAGGAAATAAATAAGGTGAAAACAAAGATTCAACTAAAGAAGGAAATAAATCTGGACAGCTTCTAGCTGCCGCCAGCAGCAGGATATGAACCTTGGAGAGCTGATCAAGTCCTGACAACTGTGTTGATGATTCTTTACATGATTAAAATTAAATATTTAATTTTTGAACAATATTTAACAAATATTCTTTAACATTTTTGAGAGTACAGTGATCAGGTTTCCATACTTTCAGCAATTAAAACCCTGCTGATTCGGCCTGTTACTCAGTGACTGAACAAAATGATTTTAAAGAAACCAAAGTTGTAATTAAAAAAAAAAACCTTTTCAAAAAGCAAATGTAAATACATTTGCAACAAATTAATGAACAGGATCATAAACTGGTGGTCTGGGACTGGCCACGGGAGGGTTTTGGAGCAGCAGGGACCAGTGTGCTCGTTGGATTGTGCGCTTTCACTTTGCGCACAAGCAGATCCGTTTCCTCTTATTACTTGGCAAATGCGACATTATAATAGCAATCCGCCAAGGTGCAAGCACACCTGGGAATGGGAGATGACACTGATCGGTTTATTGCATGATACGGCGAGAACACACCCGTGAGATTAAGGACAACCCCTTTGAACCATGCGCCTGATGCATCGACCATTTTTTCCTCCGTTCAAATAGCAAAAGTGGATTTGGACACACCCTAAATGCACTTGCGCCATGCGTTTTCGTTTGTTAAAATAGGGCCCTTTGTGTTTCCCAGGACAGTGTTTACTTGCTGAGTGGTGGAGGAATAATAATACAAAAAGGGAAATGTGTCCATTTATTTACAGTAGAAGACATCTCTTCATAGCCAGTATTAACAAGAGAAACAATAACAGTGACTTGTGTAAACATGTTCATATATGTTTTAAGAGGGGCTTGAAAAATTACGCATGTGTCCTTTAAAACTAGATACCTGGAAGTTCTGGGGACCTGGGGGAGTTACCCCCTTTGCCCAGCCAGTGTAGAGCAGTGGTTCCTACTGCTTGTAGTGGGGTGCCTTGAGGACGGTCCACGGGTGCCACAAAATTAATCACACCATTGTTCATTTATTGTGTGTTTTTAATAACGTGTATAGGCTCACAAACAACATGTTTGTGAGCCTATACACTAAAAGAAACAATTACTAAAACCTAGAAAATGACATCAGTTGCATAGTTTCCACTCCACAGTTGATAGTGTTGTCCATGATGTGTTTTGTTTTTGTCTAATGTCTGGACTGCAATTACAGACATGAGGGAGCTGCAATTTAAATGTTTAATTTGAAGGGTTGCCTAATCTTACTCCACACTATCTGCAAATGCAGAAGGCAGTGTGTATGTGTGTGTGTGTGTGTTTCCAGGATCTCTCTGTGCTCCTGTTTCCTCTCCTGTGTGAGGTCCGTGTATCTGACTGATGCCTTTGTCTGCTTCAGTGTTGAGCAACTCAGTTCAGCTTCTATTGGAGGGTGAATTACTGTTCATTCACACGTACACACACACACACACTTACTGACTCTGTCAATATTGACCTTTCAGTTCCAGTAGATAGGAGATAAGGAGCTGAGCTCACTTATGTTTAAAGGGAGGGATAAAGAGATCTGATGTTAGTGAAAATGTGGTCTTTTCTCTCTCCTTACTGATGTTTCATGATGTTTGACTAATCCAAGTGCTCCAGAATACAACAGATACAGGGCACCCTAATGGTGTAGGGCAGTGGTAGGAAAATAGTGGCCCATGGGCCAAACCTGGAGTTGTAGTAAAAATATAAAGTTTTCACTGTCATACTTAACATGAAAATTTTTACATAATTCTTCACAAATCTACTGTAGATAACAAACTAAACACAAAGCTCCTATCAATCCCAATTATTGTAATATACTAATAATGCCCTCACACAAGGAGAGGCATTAACTGTTTGCACCATGCCATTTGAACAGTGAATGGTGCTGAAAGTACAATAAACCTACCAGAAACTGAAATTTAATCTGTGAATTCCACATTTTTGCAGATACAACCTCAGATACAGTTAAATGAAACCCCAGATAAATGAAAATAGATAAACAAAACTGACCTATGGTTCAACCTAATTGCTGACCCCTTGTGCAGGGGTTAAGATGACGACCATGAATACCAACATCTCTGGTTCATGTCTAGCTCCCTCTCTCTCACTTCCTGTCATATCTGTACTGCCACAATCTAATAATGGCGTATAAGAACCCCCAAATTGCATAATTTAAAAAGTGGCATAAAAGCAAATGCTTGCTTTTATTTTGTATGTCTTCTGGATCAGGCTGACAAAAATTTGAGCCAAGTTGTATCAAACCAGAATTTGAGGAACTTACAAACATTTCTTGACTGGACAAATTGTAAAACTACAAATTTCCCCCTAACTGAGACTGATATCAAACTATGATAAATTTACACTGCTACTAGCCACCTGGACGATGTCCTTCAGTGTGCATGATGTAAAGGCATGCAGCAGATTGATCATCTTTATTTATCCTTACATTACTGCTGTGCAGAGACCTGTGTATACCTGTTTGAACAGACAGGTCGTTGTACAAGGCACTTGTGTTTGAGCTTGCGTGTGAATGTGTGTGTGAGGTGAAGCAGTGGTACACTATGTGACATTCCATATCCACTGAAGCCCATCATGAAACATCAGGCACCATAACTTTTATCTGTACTTAATCATACACATTAGCATTTAACCTGAGAGGAAGGAAGGCAACAAGAAAACAAGGAAGGAAGGAAACAAGGAGGGAAACATTGAAGGAAAATGGGAAACAAGGAAAGAGGAAGGGAACAAAGATTGAAAGAACGAAGGAAGGACATAAGGGAACAAGGAAAAAAGGAAGGAATGAAACAAGGACGGAAGGAAACAGGGCAAAACATTTAAGCCAAAGGGTCAGAGAAAACAGCACAGTCCTGGTGAAACTACTTGGTAATGAATAACTATTATTAGCCTTTCAAAATAAGACTTTTCCCCAATTTTGGCCCCAAAACAAACGCTATCTCCTCCGAGGGCATTAATGGTATCGGCTTCAAACTTTAATAGATGACTTATGACACTATGCTGAAAAAAAGTTGTGAAAAACTTTGCAATAACTTGAACCGTTTAGATTTTATAAGCTCTCAAAGTTGCAGTGCCACATCACCCTTACAATGTAAAATAATGGGGAGGCATGAACTTTGTGTCAAACAGAGGCTTCTGATGTCTAAACTATAAGTCTGACCACTTTCAAACCTGTATCAATGGATTCGCCACAAAATTCCCTACCAAAATATGATTTTTAATGTAAGATTTGGCCAAAGTAATGGGATTTATGAGGAGATTTCACAAGAAGCATAATCTAAAATCTAAAATCTGATTTGTTTGGGGCCGTTGTTTGGTGCCCTTCTGATGTAAGGTTTGGTTTGGGAGATGCATTTTGGAGAGGAAAATTGATTTGGTTGTTTGGTTTGGTTGTTTAATTTGGTTTAGTAGTTGTTTCAGTCAGGGGAGTCTGGTCCTGCAGTAACTCATGTGTTGACATGAGTGGGCAGGTGTGAGCTATCAGCAGTGGTTGCATGGTCCTCTAGTGTGTTAGGTTTGGCTTTTGTGGAGTTTCCCCTGTGTAGGCATAGCAATGTGGTCCATTTGGGCTTGTTGGTTTGTTTTTTTAATTTGTTATTTTTGTGTGGTGTGTGATCAGAACAGTTGTCTTGGGGACACATCCAGAGCTGTCAGGTGAGTAACCAGCTTGCTGGGGACTTAACCAGGCTACTGGGTTGAGTGTTTAAATAGCCCACTGCTAATCTGCATGAAGACTAGGGGCAGTGAGATAGATAAGTTTGGGATAGGCAGCCTAGATGGAGGGGGACTTCCACATTGGTTTGAGGACATTGTTGTTGTCTCTTTTTGTGCACTAGATGACCTTGGCAACACTATCCGTTAGTTCAGTTGTGTGTTTTTTTTTTTTTGTTCTGCGGGCCTTTAGACCTAGTCTATTATTGCAGGAATAGAGGATTTTGTTGCTGCCCCATGTGAGGAGTTGCTGGATCGTTGCACTAAAGATCAGCTTTTGAAAAATGCAGAAGAGTATGATGTGGATCTAAGTGGTCTTGGTGATAGACAGTGTAAAGGGAATATAAAGGATATGGTTAAACTACATCTGGTTGAGAAAGGGGTGCTGGTTGCTAAGCAAGAGGGATCTGGTCAGTCACTGGCAGCTCAGGCATTGGCAGGTCCATCAAGTAGCTTAACCTTTGAGCAGCAGAAGGAATTGCTTTTATTACAGTTGTCTCATGAAAAAGAGAAACAAAAGTTGGAACTAGAAAGGCAAAGGATTGAGATGGATAAGCAAGTGGCTATTGAGCGGTTGCCTTGTGAGACAGAGCAGGCAAAGTTAGAGTTGCAGACTGTTAAGTTGGGGTTAGTCAAAGAAAATCTGTGTCTCTTGCCAAAGTTCAATGAGAAGGATCCTGATGTGCTCTTTTCTCTGTTTGAGCAGATTGCGGAGGCGAGGAGCTGGTCAGACTCTGAGCTGACTTTGCTGCTGCAATGCTTGTTGTCAGGAAAAGCAAAGGAGGCGTATGCATCTTTAAACAGTGGTAATCTAACTTATAAATCAGTTAAGGCTTCTGTATTGAAGGCATATGAGTTGGTCCCAGAGGCATATCGCCAGCGAAAAAGGGGTTAATCAGTCTCATATTATAAATTTTCAGTTGTTGTTGACATTGTCATACAGGTGATAATGCTACTTTATGTTTATTATTGAGGTCGTAGTGGGTGGTGGTGGTGCACTGGAGTGCATTATATTACAAATTGTTCCTAATATTTCTCCTTTCTGACAATGTCAACCAGAACTGAAAATGTATAAGCTTCGTAAAAGTAGAATTTATGGCAGAGCTGGTTTATTGGATTGCATTAGATTGCACAGGTGTTCCTAATAAAGCGCTCGCTAAATTATTGTAAGTTATTGTTTGAAATATCTGTATTATTAAATTATTGATCATCATAGAAACAGATTAGAGTGAAGAGTGGTTATGCACTGTTGGTAACAGTTAAAACTAATTTATAGCCATACTCTCTCATACATCTCTCTCTCTCTTTCTCTCTCTGAGAGAGAGAGAAATGAACAATGTTTAGCTTTCCTCCATGTTGCCTGTACCCGCAGCTCCCCGTTCATTTGCTGGCAAATGTCCGCCAGATGACACATTTTGTATCATCTGGCGGACACTTGCTGGCTTGAGGGCTGTTGTTTGAACTACAGATTGTACTTCTGCATTTTTTGTATGCCCATCTCCAGGGACAGTCGGTAGGTGGCGGTAATGCATGTGTGAGCTGGTTTGCCAACTGTCATTAAAAAAAAAACCACTCCTCACCGCTCCAAATTCAAAACAACCTGTTTGCCATGTTCTAATATTCTAAAATAACTATCATGGCAGAAGGAAATGTCCCTGTTCCTGATATGGAAGAAGATGATTCTCATAGTGTTATGCTGGAATCAGACATTCGGAGCTACATATATGAGCCAGAATACAGTGCAGAGCAATTACGGCATATGGAGGAGGAAGAGGCCGCCGAGAATCAGGCACCAGCAGCCGGTGAGGATAGCGGCACAACAGAGCAACCCCGTGCTGGAGAAAACTGGTGGTGCAGTAAATGTGCACTAATGGAAACTGAAGTTGAGTCATTCTGCTGCAGCGAAATTCGCAACGTGTGTAAGGTTACAACAAAGCTTTGGGCCACATATGGACAGGGGAGCACTGGAAACATACTTCAGGATCCCGAAAAGAAACTGGAAAAAACAACCAAAGCCAGTCGGGCTAAATGGATGTCTGAGCATAGAGTAAGGACATATTCAGACCAAATCAGGTGAATGACTTCAGTAGTCAATGAAGAAATGCCAGGTGCCATCCTTTTTCTTGACCAGGATAGCCAGAGCTGCCCAGGGGCTCCTGGAGGGCATGATGATGCCTGCCTCCAACATCTCTTTGACCTTCTCTTCTGCTGCAGCCCACTTGGCGAAGGGCGGGTGATGGGGGCGGAGGTGGGTGGGGCATGCATCACGGGTGCAATGGACCCCCTGGCTGCTGGTGATGGAGCAGAGGACCCTCTGGCTGGTGGCAGTGATGCAGTGGACCCTTTGACTGCTGGCGATGGAGTGGAGGACCCTCTGGCTGGTGGTGGTGATGTGGTGGACCCTCTGGTCGGTGGCACCAATGTGACTCCTGACCCTCTGGCTGGTGGTGGGGATGTGAAGGCAAGTCGCAGCCTTTCTTCACCCGTGGTGTGCAGTGCTAAGGCCTCAGAACCCAGGTAGAGTATAGTTCGGGGTACGTCCACCGTGGCCTCCCATTTGCCCAGCAGGTCCAGCCCAATGACGTCTTGTATGTTGGCTAACCAGAACTGGTGGTCAACAATGTGGCTAGCAATGATAACCTGTAGAGATCTTTTCTCTTACATCCTTGGTGCATTCACCGGTGACTGTGGTCATACAAATCTTAGTGGGCCTCCAACCCCACGGTCTTGGGCCACTCATACCAGGTAGGGTTCTGGGGCGGACCAGAGAGATGGTGGACCCTGTATGGCATATGGGATCCCATTAAAGTTGCAGTTCAGGTACAGTCCATGTGTCTGGCCCAGACGGCCAACCCGCAGTTGTGACTTGGCGGAGGAAGGGTTGGTTGCGGGTGGCAGTTCCTCCATTGTGCCACCCCACTCTAGTTTGAGGGTGGCTGGGGTGCTGGGCTTTGTGGGGTTGGTGTGATGGCAAGTTCCTCCTGCGTTGCAAAGTCAAAGGTGAGGTACCTGTGCCATGTGTAAAGGCAGCGATCCATGGCGTAGGCACCCAGCCCCTCTCTCTCTTCTCTTTGGTGGGTGACAAGCTTGTCTCAGGTGTCGTCAGCATAAGCACATTGACTGAAATGGTGATGTAATGCTCTTTCGATGGCTGGCCAATTGAATTGCTCCTCTAGTTGTAGGTCTGTGAGAATCTGCAGGGCTTTGCCCTCCAAAGTGAGGGTGACTTGGACTCCCATCTCTTCCGCTGACCAGGCATTAAGCTGGGAGGCCAGCTGCACTTGGATGAGATAAGTCTCTGGTGGTTCTTCCCCATTATATTTCCCAACAGTACTGTGTGCGGGGGTGGGAAAACACTAGTTCCAGCTGCTGCCATTGGTGGGAACATGCTGGCTGCTGCTGCGTGAGAAGAGGCCGTTGTGCTGCTTCCAAATGCCACCATCAGTGGGAATGAGCTAGTTGCCTGTGAACATGGGGCCTTCATCTTTGGCCGGGTCCCCAAGTGGCAATGTCCTGCTGCTGGCCGGGGGCCATTGTCTCCATCAGGTAGGTTGGCAATGTCTTTTCCTCGGTGACCCCTTGCTGTAAGCATGTCTTTCCTCTGCTTCGGTCATGCCCCTTCAATGGCTTGCAGGCGCATGATGAGTTAATCTATCTCTCTCAATGAGGCGGCCATCTTGTATCCCACTTCTGACACCAATGTAGAAGGAGGTTTTGCTGTGACAAGAACTCAAGGGGAGACATAGTTTTGGGCTTTATAGCAGTCCCTGTGCCTACAGGAAAATGCTGTTTATTAGTAACAGAACACACCATTAACACTACACGTGTTCCCTCGCACTCATTCAGGAGGGAGGTAAACTAACCATGCACACAACTTCACTCATGGTGTAACATGCCTTATTCCATAAAAGCAAACTGTAAACTTCTAGCAACATCGTAGAATTAGTGTGGAGAACAGTGACACTAAGTTATCTCAGGGCACTTGTCATACTGAGCAGGTTTAGATCTAACAGAGAACAGGCGTAGTGGCGAACAGACAACGAAAACAGAATGTTGAATAGCAAAACTTATAAATACTATGGCTCAAAGTGTAGTAAAATTAATGGTAGCAGAGTCTACAATTTGGCAGAGTGGAAGTGGAAGGGCTGAGCATTTGTAGAGGCTTGATTACAGAGATGAGATGCAGCTGAATTTGAGGTAGAGGGCCTGGCAGATGATGTCCCAGGGGCCATATGTAACACTGTTTCAGAAGCAGTTTTTGAATTGGGTTAGAAGTTTTGGGTATCGGTGCAGTGTTCGCTGGCAGTGCAAGCTGGGGTGAGGCAAATGATGATGTTGGTGCCTTGTAGGGAATGTTTGGGTTCTGTTGTCTGTCGATGACACTTTGGATGAGTATGCCAATGAACTCTGTGGTGTAGGTATTTGAATTTTTTGAACTTTTTCAACACCCACTGTTTGGATCTTTTAGAATACACTTGGGTAAACAATGGCTCTCCTGCAAGAAGAATAGAAATTTTACATCAAAGTTACAATGTTAAAGTCTGTAAAAGCATATATGAACATGACTCTACTTTGTTTGTAGGAATGCAATGATTGTAAAAAAATGAAAATATATGAGATGAGAAAAAGAAGGAACCTTGAGCAGTTACATCAAATTGCATAATTCTATGCCCACTCCCTGGAGGTAAAACATTCAGCAAAAGCTGGGAACTAAGTCAGCTTTGAAAATAGGAATTTTAATAGTTGCTTACAACACATCAAAACACACCTTTCCTGGTTGAGCCTGCTCCTTCATTCACATGTAGGAGAGAGAGTGCTGTTTAGGGAGAGCACTGGAGAGCACTGTGGAACACTTCCAGTGCACCTATTTGTAATAAAATAAAAGAGGGAAAAAATAAACTATGATCATTAGGTAATCTATCTACTAAAGGAAAGAATCTCTTTCTGCATGTCTGTGTGTCTGTATGTCCTTTGCATATCTTTTGATCCATTCATCTGATCGACTCCACACTTGGGGGCTGTATGGCTGGGGAACAAAGGGAGTGCAGTCGAATTTGATGCAATTTGGACATATAATATGTTAAATATGAATAAACTTTGAATAAACCGGTGCACAATGGGCCACTCCGCTTTGTGCAGGGGCAGGGCGGTGCTTCAGGGCTCTGCCAACTGACTCTAACATGTCAGGGAGACAGCAGAGATGAGACGTGACACAAGTCAGGTCAGGTCAAAAAGTGTTCTAAAAAGAGAAAAATGGACAGCGGAAACAGCGGTTTTAATCAAGACTGGACACTCTTACCCCGTCTCTAGACAGAAAGCATAGTGTTAGCAGTATGTTTGGCAGATCAGTGACTACACAGGAGGCATTAAGGTACATTGTTGAGTGTGGCTCATGCGCGTTTTGGAAGCAGTTCAAGTCCAATACACAATGACTGTAGTTATGCACGCACAACGGAACAAATACTTTCATGGGCAGTTCAATACCAGTTTGTCTCATATGCTGGTGATGATTTTGAAGTCCCACTACAGACAAATCACAAATCTTTGGAGAAAACATAAAGACTGAAATCTGAACTGAAGGCACAGAAAATAGGAACGATCTAAGAGCCCAATATGATCATTCCACTTTACTTTAGGATGCACATTATTTCATTTTTAAATGCATCCCTTATTTTACTTGAAAAGAAAAAAGAACATTAGCACCGCACCCCTTCCAGCAATCCCATAAATACTAACCAAACCCTCTCCTCTTTTCCCTAATTTCTTCCTGTCTTCCTCTCGCCACCAGGAAATACTCTGGCAAGAAGAAGTGGATCTCTCGGCACCACACGGCAGTACTGTCCCCAACATTAACAGCTTGATTCCAAGCGAAGACTTCTCCTTTCACTATGCCACCATCAACCATGCTATTGCCCTTATCAAACTCTTTGGCAAAGGGTCTTGGCTCTCAAAAGCCGACATCACTAGTGCTTTCAAGGCTCTCCCTATCCACCCTGACTTTTGGCATTTTTTTGGTGTCCGCTGGCGCATATTGCTTTGCTCTCAGGCTCACTTTCTGTTGCAAAAGCAGCCCTAAACTCTTTGACACCTTGTCCGAAGCCCTTTGCTGGATCCTCTCCAATAACTATAACATCCCGTTCTTCGTCCATCTCTTGGACCTTCCTCACCATTTCCCCTCCCTCATCGCAGCCCGCTTCCAGCCTAGTCACTCTAACTTCAGTGTTCTCCGACCTCGGGGTTCCGCTGTCTGCGGAAAAGACAGAGGGCCCCTCTATATCCCTCTCCTCGCAAGAAAGGAGTTTAACTGCACTGAATCTATCTTTTCAAGTATCTTACTACTGAATGGAAGGTTGGCCTATAACTGGTCAGTGCATTACCATCTAGGTTGGGTTTCTTTAAGGTTTCTGTAAGGGTTTTTCAACAGCTGTTTGAAGGCATCTGGGAAGATTCCTGTTTGAAGAGATGTATTTATAATCTTCAGACATAACTTGAAACACTGTCAAACAACTGCTTAAAAAATGTAGGCTCAGGGTCAATACATGAGGTGGAGGAGTTACATTCAGTGACAGTCTTGCAACGCTCAATGTTATACAGGTTATTTTTCCCATGGTCACATAATTTTTACAGGATTTGCTGAGATCATCTGTGTTTACATCAGCATCAATACTGGTTCTAATTGAAGTTATGTTGTTATTGAAGAACAATGCAAGTTCTTCACATTTTGATGCAGAGAACTGTAGGGGGTTGGGGCAATGTTGAGTAGCTGGTCAATAGTGGAGAATAATACTCTAGAGCTCCCAGTATTCTCTGTAATCATCTTGGAAGAGTAATTCTAGCCAGATGTACTGCTTTACAAGACAGTCATGGCTTCTTTGTATATATTACAGTGAACTGTGAGTCTAGTTTTCCCCCATTTTCTTTCAGCTGCCCAACAGATTATCTTGATCTCATTAACACTGTTATTGTTTAACTAAAGGGAGATTCTGTCAATTGACCTCTTTTTAACTTTTGTGGAGTATTTGAAGCAGATGACAATGCGTTGTTGAAATTTTCAACCATGTCATTTAAAGGGCAGTCACAGCTGTATGGCTCACATGATCTCATAATATTAGAGAACATTGTTTCAGCCTTGTCATCTAGGAATCTCTTTTGAACGAAGATTTACCTTTTAGTCTTTGTTAAGATTATGTTGGCGTCATAAAACACACAATGATGGTCAGAAATAGGTAATTCAAATACTGAAACGAGTATACTGAAACAGCTCTTTGCCCTTTTTAAATCATAATGATAACTAAAATCACCAAAATGTCCCTGATCAAAAATTAACATACCCTTGAATGTTTGGCCTGATAATAAACACACAAGTTGACACACACAGGTTTAAATGGCTATGAGGGGTATGTTTCCACACCTGTGACTTGTTTGATTGTAATTAGTGTCTGTGTATAAATAGTCAATGAGTTTCTTAGCTCTTGAAAGACCCTGCACATTTCATCCACGGCTGCTCTGACTGTACTGGATACTGAGCCATGGGTCCACATGGATCCCCTCACTGAATTTCACACTGAAGCGTTGTGCTGGGAGCAGCTGAGCGAAAATAGACATATGGCTCAGAAGGATTGGAAGAAGAAAAGTATTGTGAGGTAACGCAAAAGTATTGCTGGAGAACGCAAAACATATTGTGAGACAATGCAAAAAAAAGTTGTTGTGATGGCCAAAATAGTTTTTACAAACAATTTTTAACAATTGATGACATAAGTTCAAGTGATCACTCGAGAATTTTATCGTCCACATGGCATAATATCTACTGCTACAATCTGTGACCTAAAAATGAACTGAAAAGAATTGTGGGTGAGATAAAATAATTTCCCATGTTAGAGTTTTTTGTAGCACTCTCCTTCTGTTTGTTATCATGGGGAAAGGGCTGTGTGTCTCTCTGGCTCCTCGTTTCTGTGTCATGGCTGTCTAACTGTGTTCTGAAACACCACGCTCACACATCACATAACGTCACTGTGTGTATTTTTCAGCAGTTTGCACAATACTCGATGCCAAAACTGTATCCATGGAGACATAATTGACCAAGAATGTCATAATCCACCAGTTGCCATCAAAACATTAAGGGGAAATCTTGATATATGACTATTTACAATCTTTCTCTCTTCATTAAAGCAGCTTCTTTCCATATCCCACTCTGGCATTCACTCTTTTTCTAACTATGTTCAGTTTACCTCCATATTTAACCCCCTCTCTTTCTCTTTAATGAAAGGTGATAGGCTCTTATCATTGACTATCTCAGTCTAGGTCTCACTCTTTATCCTTCTTTTTCACTTTTCTACCCCCACCCATTTTACTCTCTTTTTCTCTCTCACTACTTTACTCCCATGCTCTTCCTAAATTTCAACTGTAGTTGCTGATAGCAGAGAATAACAATGTATTACTCATCTCTCTGTCTTTCCTTCAATTTCTCTTGCTCGTCTTGCTGTCATTGCCCATCTGTTTGTGTTTTGCGGGAGAAGTATTACACTGATGAGAAACAGGAATGGCATGTGTTGCAATTGGACTGACAGTCCCACACAGCGGCTAAGACATTGGGCAACCAACCAGTAGATAGTTTAAAGTGGTTTGGATTCTTCAGGTCTGGTGGTTTGAGTGGGTGACAGGATTTACTGGATAACTACAGTTAGTTCCTATGTTGGCTCAGATTGTGTTGTCTGACGCAGCAAGTCAGACATGGGGGTGCAGATTTACTGTGTGTGTGTGTGTGTGTGTGTGTGTGTGTGTGTGTGTGTGTGTGTGTGTGAGAGAGAGAGAGAGAGAGAGAGAGAATGTGTGTTTAGAGAGACTTCATGAGTTCCTGTTGCATTTCTTGCTCCTAAATGTCAATGCAGTGTTGTGACTGTGGTGTGGTGGGTAAATATGTACCCACATACTGAGTCACTGAGCAAACAGAGAAGAAAAAGACAGAGGGAGAGAGATAATGATGAAAAATGAAAAATGTTTGTATTGAAGAAAAGAAAGAGAGAGTGGGAGAGAGATGATCCTTTACATCAAATAATTGAAAGGTATGAGAAAGCTGCTGGTGAAATATTTATCTGCAAAGAAACACTGGTGAAACCTCCAGTCCCACCTCCCGGGCCTGCCCTCACCTTTTTTTCTGTCCAGTGAATTACTTCATGACGCAGAAACCAAAACAGAGCAGAAGTAACCAGGTAACACACATACACAGGTTATAAAAAGAACAGTGCCATAGGAGCACTAACTAGTTTTACCTTTACAAATGATTCATGTTTCTGAACTAAGTGCCTTAAATCAACCTTTTTTTCGCTTTTTTCTGATGTAACATGATTGTTGCACAAATATGGGATCACACAGCATGTTAATAAAGATCAGCAAATTGAGGGGGCATGGAGCTCTGAAATAAAAAAAATGTATTTAACTGTCAGTAAGTGAAAGTCCATTGCTGACGTGGAAATTTTAATCATACCCTTTAACTTAATCACACTACTGCTGCTCCACCTTAAAGCAAAACTATGTAACATTTAAATGTACAAAAAGTATATCCTTTCTCATAAAAAAAGGTTAAATTTCTACGCATTTTTTTTGTTTTTAACCAAACTAACCCATACTTTTGTTTTGGACCTACTTTTTCTTAAGCTGTCGGATACGACCAGTTTCCGGATGTGCTGGCTGAAAGTACCAAAGCAAAAACACCAAGGACACACTCCATAGGGATGGGGGGCTGTACTGAGTCTATTCATTGTTTACCAGCCACCATAAAACATAAAAAGAACGAGAAAGAAGTAGTAGACCACGATAAGCATGCCGGTGGGAAATACAACAGCCACCGCAAACCGGAGAGTTGAGTTTTACAATCAAGAAGAAAAGTTAATTAAATAAAAATTAGCAGGACAAAAAAGAAAGTGACAAATATTAACCCTTCATGGTCCAATAATAATAAAGTGAAAAGAGGCGAAGCAACAGCTGACTCTGAGATGCTGTGTACTTTACTCTACCGTTAAGCCTGAAATATACTCCCAAGTGGCTGCATACACAGACAGCAGGGGACACCACGCAGTGCTTCTGTTTATACTACTTTCCAGAGTCTGTGGAGAACTTATTCACAGTATGCACAGTAGATCGGCGTGACAAACTCCGCGCATGCACACTACTAATCAAATCAAAATGGTGACATCCATGCAAGAAGAAGAGCTCCTTTGTCTGTACTTTGCGCAGTCACATAAAAAAGAAAAGTGTGGAAAGCAAGAAAGTAGTGCATGCGGCTGCTCAATGATAAAGATAGGCAGTTCAGCATATTGGTGCAGGAAATGCGTGCCATGGACGAGGACAAGCACCATAAGTACTTTTGGATGTCCGCCGCCAAATTTGATTTTCTGGCCTGCAGCATCAGTGAATGCATCCAACACCAGAGAACACACCAAGCTCCGATCATTGTGGCAGAAAGGTTATTTTTATGTACGAAGCAGGCCAATCAGGATGTGCCTAGTGATTACGTGTGTCTCACATGGCATATAAGGCAACGCTTCGCTGTCGCTCTCATCCGTCACATGGAAACAGGCTGTCCCCTGGAAGAGGCCCTTGCAGCCCTCCTGATTCTTCACTCAACTGGCTGGTCAGCAAGCAGGAACCTGCTACCTCCGCTGGTGCAGGATAGGGACATGCTGGCTAACACACCAATAAATGCCCCCCACAAGGACAGAGAAGGCCTCCTCGGAGCTCCTGTAGCTCTGGACGGGCTTTCTGAGTCCATTTCCTGTCAGTCAGTACTTTTAGATGCTGGAAGAGGAGGAGACGCGGGCCACCATGCACTCACAGGCCAGAAGTTTTGCCAGCATGTTTGCTACCATCATACCAAAGTGGTGTTCCTCCCCCTGATTGTCTTTGGTTTTGTCGATTTGCTGGAGATAGTGGAGGATAGCATCCTCAACAGGTGTGAGATGCGATCTTCTTTTCTGGGATGTGATGGGGGAAAACAGGACACGTGGACGCTGGGAAGGATATACTGAGAGGTAAATGAGGTGCTGCTCTTTGACTGTATATAAAGATGGAAAATGCGTCTCCACTTCCTACCTATGCAAAAGTGAATTTAAAATATCTTGATTCCGAGAGCTGCCATCTTGCCTGTGTGATGTCATTTGGAGCCAGAGTCTGCACAGTAGAGTTGGGCGGTGGGATGACAGCCTTCGGGACACACCCCCTCAGCCGTCTGTTGCCTGAGAGGAGTTTCAGAGCAGCTGTCACAGCTGTTGATCATGACATCAGACCCCCTTTTTATATCGTAAAATAACTAATTGAAACTTATCAGTGTGATAACATCAGAAAACATCAGTATGAGAAGAACTACCTAAAATGACAGAAACCATCTTTGGCAAAAATTTATTTGATGTGCACTTAATCAGCTTTGCTCATGTCCCACTTGCTAACATGGAGGGGGCGGGATTTATGACCTATTCTACAACCAGCCACCAGTGGACAATCAAGATGTTTTGGGTTCACTTTTGGGGAGCTGTCTATTTATATACAGTCAATGGTGCTGCTGTGGGTGGTGTTGAAGTCACTGGCGGCGTTGATGGAATGGAGCTCCTTGGGGAAGTAAAGGGGTCTTGTGCAACACCACTATCGACTGTTTCCAGGAGCAGCATGAAGTGTCACTATCTTCCTCTGCCTGCAATACGTTAAAGGTAGAGTCAGTGATTCTGGAGAAATATTGTTCAATACACTTTTTTCAGCAAGTATCACCTCACGGTCTGTAGCTGTCCATTCTGTGTGTGCCCTGAAAAAATTCCAGTGCTCAGGACAGGGGGAAGTCATCAGAGCAGCTATCTGTGCAAGGACATGACAGTCCCCACTCTCATGACAGTCTCAGCACCTGTTGAATGGTGGGGGTGGGCTGGCATACTGGAGAGAGGGATGGCCAATTCACATAGAAAGTGTTTTCTCATGGTACAGACACGCTTCCATTTTGTTAAATGTATCAATCCACACTGGATCCAAGACAGTCTCATGGAGATGCCCCATGTTTTTTTACGCTCTGAGTCTGTTTCTGTTCACATTTAGTGAAGCGTAATCTGAGCAGGCAGCTGTTTAAATCACACAAATATCCTGCTGTATGTGTCCTCAGCTTATTAACTGTATCAATGAATCAATAAATACAAACTAGAGGCTGACATTTTTTCAGGAATCCTGTGGGTCACGTGATTCCCGTGTGATTCCCATCGGATGGGAGTCAATTTCACTACTCATAACGGGAATAAAAATCAATGGGAGCGGGCGGGATCGGGGATCATAATAACAATAGTAAAGTTCTTATATGTTCTAATATGAATAAATGCCATTTTATTTGTGGATGAAGACGCACGGTGCAGCCAAACAATTACAGAGTCGGAAGATTCAGGGAAGACAGTGTTACAACGCAGAGTGAATGAGAATGATCCGTGTATCAGCCTGGCAGAGCTTTTGGGCAAGTCTGAAGTTTGGGCAAGCTCTGACTGTACTGGATACTGAGCCATGGGAAAAGCAAAAGAACTGTCAAGGACCTCCAAAAAAGGGAGTTGAACTTTATAAATCAGGAAAAGGATTTAAAAAGATATCCAAAGATTTGAAAATGCCAATCAGTAGTGTTCAAGCTCTGATAAAGAAGTGGAAAATTAAGGGTTCTGTTGATACCAAGCCACGGACAGGTAGAGCAACAAAGCTTTCTGCCACAAGCGCCAGGAAAATTGTTCAGGTTGCAAAGAAAAACCCACACACAACTTCAGCTGAAAGTTGCACGTGGCTGTTTCAAGATGCACAATAAGGAGGTACTTGAACAAAAATGGGCTGTGCGGTCAAGTTGCCAGAAAAAAGCTGTTACTGTGCCAATGCCATAAAACAGCCTGCTTACAATATGCCAAACAGCACCTAGACAAGCCTCAAAACTTCTGGAACAAAGTTATTTGGAGTGATGAGACCAAAATTTAGTTTTATGGTCACATCTATAGACACTAGGAATGGAACACATCTTGCAGATTCTGCCAGGGTATGTAAACTTATGAGCACAACTGTATGTATGATTTGTTACTTACTTGTGTTACACTATATTTATTTTCTTGTGTGCTCTGGCTTCTAGATAAAGAACTTTGTAAGTAAAATTAAATTATTGTTAATCATTATTATGTATTACAATTATCTTATGTTTGGGTTGCTAATCTTTTATGTTTGTACTTTTTTTTTACCTAACATATAGGAATTTGGCATCCTGAGCAAGGACATTGTCTTTGTGACAGATAATGGCTCAAATGTGGTGGCAGCATTTAAAGATTACGTCAGACTTTCCTGTGCCGGCCATAACATGAACCTGATTTTTAAATATGTTCGACCACTTGGATGAGGAGAACCCACAGCACAGCATCATCATCAACCTGTTTAGGGGTGCAAAGACCCTTGTCACACACTTCAAAAGAGCAGGATAAGATATTTTACAGTCCTGTCATGTCTGCTTGGTAAGGCTGCTTAAATAATAATAATATATTATAATATATACTATAAAATATAATAAATAAAATCAACTGCTGTAATTGAGCAATTGCAAAGGCTACATTTTCATCTGGCTCTTTTGTCTTAATAAACTATTTCAACTGTAAATCTTTTTTCTGAACTGAAACATTTAATATTTCAAAAATCTCAGTCAAATTGATTTTTTATCACTTAGCCCTACCTTGCTTAGTGTGAACTGTCTCTTCCTTGAATTTCAGATTACACAAGGTACTGGACAGATCACTGAAGCAAGCAGTGGAGACGAGGTGGAATACCAGACTTGCAATGCTCTAATCTGTGAGAGATGCTCTGCGGACCGGTAAGCTGCATGAGGTCTTGCTTCGCTGAAAAGAGCTTCGTTATGTCAACAACCTAGATCCAGACCGTCTTGAAGACATCATCCACCTCCTGGAAACTTTTGATGAGGCTACCAGGCACCTTTCCACTGAGCAGACACCTACTCTCCACCTTGTCCTCCTGATCAAGGCAACCCTGCTGAGGGGTTTGTTGCTTCAGGATGGAGAAAGTACAATTGTGAAAGAGGTAATACAGTCGTGATTTGAATTGTTTTGTTGGTGGTCATTCAAGTAGCTAAGAGCAGCTGGGCCCTATCCAATAATAATGTTACAAATATCATCTGATTTTTTTCCCCGTCATAGCAGAAAAGGTAGTTAGCCCAGGTGGTGGAGTTGAAATTCAAAATCCAACTTTACCACAAGATAGCCACAGCTCTCTCTCTCCTTGCCTGAGGTGTTTCTTAAGGAAAACTCTCAATGTTGAGGAGTATGAGGAGGTTATCAACATTCTGGCAGCAATCACAGAAAGAGCAGGGGCAGGGGAGAGAGTCCATATCAAACAAGGTAATTCACAGCACTAGCACTAAGTACAGACAGAGCACTCGCAGAAAAAATCTAATATAATTACAAAATGTCCCCCCTCACTTAAGGAGAGGTATAAAGTGTACACACACACTAATTTCCTACAAGTGGTATATTATATATACCAATATTAGGACAAATAGGTATTCTACACTATACAAAGAATTTTAATGCAAAGTGGATTGCTCTATAACAATCTGTCTTTTTTTCTCAAAAGATCCACCCCTAGTGGCCACAGAGGTGCACAACTTCTCAAGTTGTGTGCAGGAGGAGGAGAGGGAGGAGGACAGTGGTGACACAATTAAGGAGTCCTGGGGCCGCCAGTTGGTGATAAAATATATGAATAAGCCTTCAAAGACGACCGGCTTCCAGTCCCTTCTCAAGTTCTGGCAGAAGATGTCAGTTGGGCTAGTGCCAGTTGCCAAGAGGCTGCTGGCAATCCTGGCAACAAGTACCCCGTCAGAGGGGAGTTTCAGTGTTGCGGGGAGACTAATTGAGGAGAGGCATGTTCGGCACCACCCCTCTGGAGTATGTTGAGGTGTTTCTTAAGGACTGTGTCTAATGTCTCCTAACTGGTTTGCCATGTAAAGTTTAAAAAACTTTGTCATGGGACGGGATAGATGTGCAGAGGGTCAAGTATTTGTATTTGTATCTGTATATGTTGAGGCAGCAAAATAATTTGTATTTGTATTCAAATAAAAGTGGAAAGAGGCTTTTGTTTTTGTTTTTATTACACTTTTAATTCTAGAAAATTAAGTGGTCATGAATGAACTACCTGACGAAGGAGGTCCCCACACCGAGTTTTGAACTGGAGTCTCCCAGATCATAGACCACTGCGCTGACTAATGAGCTAAAACTTAATTCATCACATCATTGCAGACAGACCTCTACCTATTTATACACCCATAACACAGAGACAGTACACCGTGTAATGTGCAGGGAAGAACTTCAAAGGCCATTATTGCTTTGCACTTTTCATTTATTGCCTATTTTTTACAACCTAACTTTATGGAAAGAAGGGGAACAACAGGTTATGGAGAGTCCCTTGGGAGCACTTCGTGTGTGTCAGTAGCTTAGCTTTATCTCTGGGAAACACCCCTAACTCCGGGAGTGATGTCCAAATAAGGAAATGTACATCATGCAACAGGTGGATGTGACTCACCTTGTGATTGACCTAAAAGCAGAGCAGAGAGACTGAGATAGAAATGTAAAACGACCTGAGTGCTGGTATTTGACATGTTTTTTTTCTTCCTGAAAACAAATAATTTAAAAAATATTTGTATGAAACAAGTATTCGTAAAAAACCCACTATTTATACTTTGCTGAATAATGTTTATGTATTTGGGCACACCCCTACAGGACAGGATTATTTTTGTGGGAATGGGATGGGACAGGAGTGAAAATCCACTCCCATGTCACCTTCTAATACAAACACTGTCAATTTCTTCCTGTGGAGTCGACATGCAAACTATTTTGGCTCAGTAAATTTCTGCTGTCAGTCATCCTGATGAAGGCAGTTTGTCAGGCCGCTGTCCTCGCAGCTCCTCAGAAGCTGCAGCTGACAGATGGCTGCTTCTGTGGACAGGGATGCTGAACACAAGTTGAGTGAGAAGTGGGGAGGCAGCAGAGAGCGGAGCGGAGAGTGTGGATGGACTGTTGCACTCACGAGACAAAACATTTTTTCCTCTCACGATAAAGTGTGAGAGGAACAGAAGTGACTCTAGAGCTGACACATTGCTCTAGATTCTGCCATATTTCTCTTCTGGTTGTTGCCTTGGCAATGTGCATCCATGAATTTGGGGAGTGGAGCTTCTGAAGGAACATGAAGGAAAGGATGTATTTGTTCAGGTGTTAAGTTCAAATATCAACAGTCTTTCTCCAGAATGACTGACTCAACCATTGTTATCAATTTGTCAGTTATCTTAAGTCCTACCAGACACTAAAAAAAAATAAAGACATAACTTCAAATTTGATTCACATTACTGCCACTGAAAAGTTGGAGTCTGTGTCTCAGTGTTTCATGAAGTCAGACAGCCAGCTCAAGAGGGAAACAATAGGGGGGAATAGAAACATTCCCGCTTGCTGCACCACTTCTTCCCTTCATCTTCTTCCTTGCTTTCACAAAAGCACTTTCTTAAATATTTCCACATCTGCCAACACACTTTCCTCTTTTCCCAAACTCTGGCAATTTCCCCCCATGAATTGTTGCACATTTTTGATTGTCTTTCTATTGTTTTAAGGATGAATTGTGGAAATGTATGTAGTGATGGACCTCCTCACACAGCCTCTTGTCAAATTCAGCGTCTATTTTGGTTTTCCAGCGCATGCACAGTTGATGCCCTTGAAGCATAGTGGCCGTGTGGGCCATGTGTACTCGTGGACGTAGAAAGTATAACACCAGCTTTAATGTAACCTCCAACATTGGCTTCTGTTCTGCATTGGTTACTATGTTTAAGTGACAGTTTGGTCTGGATATTAGCTACATTTTGCTGTTATCACTGATTATTTCTGTGATTCAATATCCTTATGTGAGGAGGGTGAGTGCTATATAGTACAGAAAGCTTATCTCTGCTTCTGCTAAACATAACTAAGTTACACAAACTACTACTATAACCAGGTTTATTTTTGTCATAATTACCACTAATACAGTCCACATTAATTGCATCCTATTTTCATTTATGATCACTCATTATCTCGCCAATATGTAACTTACATTGTTATCAACAGTTTAAACACAGGTAGTGTGTGAGGATGATGTGGATTGTGATGTTAATGGGACATATTACATATTGGATAATTCACTATCTGGCTGTTGTCGTGGCTACAATTGACACCCCTGCTGAGACGAGACCTTTACCTGCAGTTCCTCACTCAGTCAGTTTAACGCTAGTTGTTAACAACTAATGCTACATATCACACAGCTGCTGTGGTTTCACCATGTAAACCTGGTGGTTCCTGGCTTTCAGAACATTTAGCTGTTGTAAATTAGTAGCATATACAGTAAAAATAATTTTTAGGAGACAGGTTAGACCTTTCTTGTCTACCTGTCAAAAATGTACATGGTTTATAATTCTCCTTAATTTTTGTTGAACGAAATTATTGTAAACAGGGAGTCAATGGGGGTCAATGAAGAGGCATTCCTCCACATGCTATCTGCTAGTTTCTACAATTAAAATTTGCTGTTGTACTTCAGACTGTGCATTAAGTTACTTTTCATACATATAAATGTATATCATCAAATGTTGTAAATGCTGTTCTAAATACCAAGTTTCTGGTGCTCAGTATTGGTAAAGCACTCAATTAGTTTTGATAAGAATGCTCCTGTCTGACTGCATCTTACTTTTAAGATTCTGTGGATTTTTAAGACTTTGGCAGGTTCCAGGGGAACTAATTTGTAGCATTTAACATCTCTGATTGCATTTTCCTCAGGGAGTTGTGCTCCCAACCCTGTAGGCTGCGTGACAAAGTTCTGCAAGGGTTTTCTAAAGGCAACAGCAATAGATAAGACTGTCAACAAGAGGTTGGGAACTCATAAAAGCAAATCGAGTTAATGTTCAACAGAAAATGACTCAGGAAGTAAAGATCTTTATCTTTTACCTTTTTTATTTCAGCGCTGAATTTATCTATCTAGGTTGAGATAAAAAAAATGTAAAAGTGGACTGAGGTAAATAGAGGAAAGTTTAATTATAACATCAACAGTCACTTATTATTCCAAAAAGTACAACTGACTGACTGATCTAATATTTGTGCAACTTGACCTGGAAATAGCAGGGAACTACTCAAACCTTTCCTTCTTCCTCATATTACTGTTCTTTTAAATATTTGATTATCCTTAAATGTGGGGTGGCATACTCTAGAGGAGGTGCTAAAAGGCTAATGTGCAATAATAATTAGAATACAAGGAAAAATAAGGATTAGAAAACAGAAATATAAAGGAGGAAATTTCCAAGATTAAAAAAAAATATTTCTCAACCATTCATCACAAAAATACATACCCAAACATGTAACAACAGTGACCCTGTTCAAGTTATGCCGTGGAACTTATCTGTGCAAGCGTGACACAAACAGTCCCTGAGCTCACAAAAGCCCCTGAACCTGAGGTGCTCTGACTGAACTACTGCAGGGCTCCATTTTATTTACCATAACCACAATCATTCCTTAACCCTGACGTGACAGTAGTTGCCATGTACAGATATTATAAAAAAATAAAAATCTTAAAATGTAAAAAAATAAATAAATAAATAAAAAAAATCATGTCATTGGACATAATCTTGGGTTCATCGTCCAGTATTGATGTTGTTGTATAGGAGTAGGGGTAGTCTCTTAACATCCACCCTTTTTTTGGAATTTTCACCCATTTGGCATACCCCAATGGAAAAGCTTGTAACAGAAGAACTGTAAGGCCGAAATGCATGTATTAGGCTTTATCTGAAAAGTAGCATCTTCTAGCTTCTGGGAATGTGCTTGTTTAGCATGTGGCTAAAAGACAACTAAAATTACATTAGTTCAAAAATGGCTCAAAAAAGTGTTTTTGGTCCTTGACTTATAATGAGTCATATTTGAATGACTATAACTAGGACATGTTTTATGCCAGAATTATGCAAATCACCACATACCTTCTATATCTTGTTAGTCACACCTGTGTAAATTCCAAACCTCTAGGCCTAATCATAGGGGAGCCAGGGAGTTTTTAGTTTGTGGTGTCACTGGTGTCCCCAAACCTATCCAAAACATCTCCAAGTGGCCAAATTGTGCCAATTGCTTTTACTCATTACTGTGTGTTGCTAAGCAGCTTACAACTGCTTAAGCAGGTCGCCATTAACCCAGTGGACCTTAAGAGGTTAAGTTGAGAAAGAGTTGTTGGAGGCAGTGTGATGCAGCAAGTAAGAGGCTGTAACAGCTGGCTTTTCACCTCACATTCTAGTGTAGCCATTCAGAACTGGTAGAAAAAGTTTTGACTTCAGACATGGTCTGACCACATGTAGTATGACCTTGTTGATTGGAAGCATACTGAAGCCATCAGTTTCCACTCACACGACAGAATTTGGAAGTCTGTGATTGGATGTTTCTGACTGAAATGCTGATATGGAGTCATAGTTTTCTTCTCCCTTCCAATATCTTTGATATTTTACCTAAGAACCAGATGTTTTTCAACACAAAAGCTCATCTTTTGCACTAATTCAACTGGGAGACAGCAGGGCTTGGGAATATTTTTTGACCTGTGGCATGTCAGTGTTTGGGAATTATGCCTATGGAAGTAAGTCTAAAGTCTGTGCGTGTGTGTGTGTAACTCTGTGAGTGTTTTTGCTTGGTGGCATCATTTACCCTGCTAAGGCCTGTTTACAGTACCTTAATGACAGGACCACAGGTATGATGATGCGTCACTGCTACACATAAAACACACACACACGCAGACAGACAGAGGGTCAGTTTACATGTGCGTTGTGAGTGTGGTGTATTTAAGCATTTAAGCGTCATAAACAACAAAGCCCACAGCATGGCCAATCACTCAGATGAGAGGCAAAATTGCCCTCAATGGAGTGTAAAAGACTGCAGAGGCAAACAGTGAGTTTGCAGGTTAAATTCAGACCAAGAGAAGTGCCCCCCCCCCCCCCCCCACACACATTCTTTTAAAGTCGCAAATCGCTGTATCCCTGCAAATGCCCCTATATTCCAACACTTACAGTAAAAGGACGTTTGAATCATTCCCGTCCCGTCTAACAACAGTACATTATCGCATTCCTATTGACTGCTTGTTGTTACTGAGCCGCAGTGTTACCATCCTGTAAACTCAGTTTTGGGTAATTGAACAAAAAAGCTTATATCTAATCCCACAAGCACTAGTTAGCTGCTTTGTGTTTGGAATCATACCGCCACCCTGTGGTGCAAGCAAGCTATAGTTATTCCGCAAAAGTTTAGTGAGAGTCTCCAGTCTATCTACCACTACACATACACATACATACACACACACACACACACACACACACACAAACACACACACTAACTTTTCGGCCCCCGCACTTCTGAAATGAATGCAGCACCCCTGCGTCAGACATTGGCCTAAACACTGTTTTAGGGGCTTAAATTACAGTTTAGCTTAGCTGCTGCTCTGTCTACCACCAACACACCAATTTCAGGAACCTGCAGTGTCACAAGCTGACAAGAGTTTATTCATTCATTCTCTTGGTCATTCATCTGTCATTTTAACAGGGGATGACACATTAAGAGTGGAGCCTCTTAATGTGGTGCTACAGCTGATTACAGGACAGCTTCGCCTCAACATAAACAAAGGGAAAATGTCTGGTTAAAGGAGAGGTTCAACATTTTGTGAAAGATGCATTTAGTCCAAGACATACTAGATGCTATTAAATTATTGTGAAAGTTTTAAGCAAATTTTCTGAAATTGTGGAAGAATAAAATATGAATCAGTGCATGCTTCTATCAAGTACCCTTATACGAGCATATACCATAGGCTACATGACAACATGACAAGATGCCATACTAAACCAGTAACTTCAACATACCAGGACATCTCACCGTTGCTTTATGACATTTGTGCTCTCTTTTTTCAGGGTTGGATTAATCGTGTAGGGAGCCTGGGGCAAAACAGAGCTGTGGCTGTGGACCACTACTGACCCCCACTCTGCCACTTTCTTTGCATTTTATAAGTTAGTAGTTGATAATAAGTTTGTGGTCATTTGATTAAGCACACAATGTGTATGCACCATGTGAGCACAATAACACAATAACATAATGACATAATAATGGCTTTAAGATATGGCTGGCAATTTTCTATACTTTTCTGTCTTGTAAGTTCTTTGAGAAATTTATGATGTAGTACGAAGTCAAGAGGTTGTGATATGTAGCACAACAAGCTAAAGAAGCTGTAAACAGAATCACATTCTCACACATGCCTTACATGGAACTACTGTCCTCTCTGGAGACTAAAAAAACAAGATCACCGTTATTAGTCTTTGGAGCTGATTCTAAATAAACTACTGTGCCCAAAAATGGCTCTGCACATGAGATTTGAAAAATGTAGAAAATCACCACCCTTATCCTTTAAGGCCAGATTTCAACCAAGCTTGATTCTGAAGTACCTGAAAGTGCCACCAATGGCCGCTAGATGCTTCAACTGACTCCCATTCAAAAAGTGTCAACTTTTCTTTAGAAATACTAAGTCAATAATGTTTTTCAGTGAGTCATTATGATTTCAATTACTAAATTCAGGCCCTGTGATAAGAATGCTGATGGTCATTTTGAAAATTATTGCTCTGTTAATAAGATTTGAAGACTTATAGTAGATTTGATGTCTGCCATATGGGTGTTGATTGACAGCTGTATTTGAAAGATGGCTTACCTGCTAATCTCCCTGGCTCCGGGACTCACACCAAGTCGGACTACTGTCGCAATATTTCACTAAGATTAACGTTACATGATTACGATACCTACCCTGTTAGCACAGTTTAGGTAAAGTAGCTAATGTTAGCCCAAAGTGCACCGCTTGGTTTTCTCAATAAGCTAACGTTAGCTTGGATCCGAGGTAACGGGGCATGTTTCCAGAGCACGAAAGGCAACACCCTGCTTATTTGGAAGGTCCTGGCTCCAAACGGAATAGATGGTGCTGACTGTAAACTGCAACTCGGGGCTTTAAACCAGCTCCAATGTATACCAACTGGTGATGTCACCTCACTATATCCATCTTTATATAAAGTGAGATTTTAGCTCAGAGTTCTTAATCAAGAAGGAGCCTCAAGATTATGCCATAATGCAAGTGTAATTTATACTTTAGTGGTCCATACATTAATTACAATACTAATTAACAGTACAGCTGGTATAAACCTGGAGCTTTTGAGCCCCAGGACAGTTACATGCTTTGATCATTTGATAATTCAGCCCTGTCTCTTTTAATGAGTGACATCGTGTCTTCTAATCCAAATGGACCCTGTGGTGTTTTTATCAGCTGCAGTTTTTGTTATCAATTGTTTTTATTCCAAAGAAAAAACATAACAGATTTTGTTACAATAACAACACAAAATAACAAAGTGTAATAACATAATATATTCCACTATAACGTGAAGGGGGCAACAGTTTTGAAACATTCCAGTTAAGTCCGATACTAATAATGATCTGTCAAATCACAACTGACAACCGGGCAGACAATTTCTAGGGATTTTTCAAGCAATTAAGATAAACTAAAGTTGGGTTCATTTTCTCAAATGAGCAGATTGAATACATATCTTCATAATTCATGATAATAAACTGTTAGACGATACCAATACCATTCAACTTTTAGGAACAGTTAGGAAATTGTTTGAATATTTACTGTAGTAATACTTATTCAATTAGTTTGCTGAAAAATCCATTATTGGACTGGATGTTTGAGATACTTATCACCCTGTAGCTAACAAAGGGTAATCCCTCCCTCCCTCCCACCCATGTGGCGCCTAGTTCCCTCCCCTCCCAACCCACAATAGTTCATTGATACATGCTGGAGAAATGCATAATATTACAACATTACATCAACTTACAATTGCATATCTTATAATGTCACAAGAAAACATATTCAAACCAACATCTGTTTAACCTCTGCTATTGCAGAGGCCCATGACTGGACAGTCGATTCTTTAGCTCCGTGTATTCTAGCTATGGATTGTTCCATGTATAAAATACTCAGAAAAGACATCATCTATCGAGTATAGGTAAGGGAATGAGGAGGTTTCCATCTAAGAGCTAGCATTTTTTTCACTGCAGTAATATGTCTTATTATCACTGCAGTAATAATAAGATGAAAAAATTGGTAGATGGCAGGTTAAGTGTTGAAGTATCGTTCAGAATCAACAATCTGGGGCAACATGGAATATGCTCCCCCAGAAAATTAGATAATGCAGAAGTTACTATTTTCCAAAATGCAGCCACACCAGGGCACTCCTGGTACATATGTACAAATGAGCCCACATGGCCTAGAGTACATAGATGACAAAATGGAGAGGGTGAGAGTTTCATAAGATGGAATTTTCTAGGGATAAGATAAAGTCTATGTAAAAAATTAAAATGAATAAGTTTATGGTTAGGATTTTTAGATATGTGGTGTAGATTATCCCAAACTGTAAACCAATTGATCTCACCAGCGAGATGTTCAAACTCTCTTTCAGTAACAAGTTATAAACCTTGGAAACTAAACCACTTGACCAAACTCCCACATTAAATAAGAGATGGGGTCCATGGGTATAGAGAGGTTGCCCCCAGGGAAAACCATGAGCATGCATGGATGCTCTGAGTTGTAGGTATAAGAAAAAGGAGAAGCCAGGTAGGTTATCTGTTATTTGCAAATCATTAAATGTTCTGAGACCATCTTCATTACAGATGTCAGACAATGAGTGGATGCCTCTATTACTCCATTGAGGAAATGAAAACGGGGTAACGCCTGTAAGAAGAGCATAATTATGAAAAACAGGACTGTGATTATGCCACTTTAACTGAGAGTGAGTTGCTTTTTCTACACAGTGCCAGGTTGTTAAAAGGAAAGACATAATAGGGCCCAGCTTGGATTTGAAGAGTTTAGGAGACAGGTTTGAATATGTTACGTCTTGTAAGCGATGTGGGGAGGCCAGGTTTTCCTCAAGAGCCCACCATGAGACTGAAGCATTGGGGTCTAACCAGATTGATAACGGGCAGAAAACAGAAAAGACCAAAAATACAACCTGAAGTTAGGGACGACTAGTCCTCCTCCCTGTCTACCACGCTGCAGGGTTGTCAATTTAAGGCGAGGACGCTTGCCCTTCCAAATAAATTTAGAGATGAGACTGTGAATCTTGTCCCAGTATGCCTTGGGGGGGGGGGGGGGGGGGCAACATGTTGGAAAAAAAGTTAATCCTTGGTAGAATATTCATTTTAATAGTGGAAATACAGGCTTGTAAGGAAATCAGCTGCAGTTGTGACCTCTGTCTGCAATCAAACAGGGTACTGCAGTTACATACACTCCAACACTCCACTGGTTTTATTATTATTTGGTCTTTCTGGTGAAGTGGAGGCCTGCACTGAATAAAAGACAGCACGACACATATACTACACTATTCACACGGACACACGGACACACACACACACCGGTGACGGTGCGTGTGTGTGTTTCAGTATCATATCCAGTGCACCTGCGCCTTTGTGTGCTGTAACAAAGACTTTTATAAGAAGCTTTAGACAAAACCTTCTGCCAGTGCTAATCTGTATTCTCTTATCAACGCCTCCTCAAACCACAATCGTATGCCAACATCAGCTGCTATCCACTTAACACTCCCTCCATAGGTGAACAGGAGATAACATAAGTGCTCAGCTATCATTAGCGCTATACTAACACATTAGATGGTTATTAGTGGTTAGGTAACAGCTATGTGTGCTCTAAGTTGAACTTAAACAGCATTGATATAAAGCAAACACAAAACATGATGACTAATGATAAACAATGACATAGTGTTAACTCTTTGGTATTCATGAAGAACTAAATATGTTATGTTTCCTCTAATTTCTCACTTTTGACAGATATTTGTACTTGTACTTATTGTGCTTTTATCTTTGTAACTTTAAGAGAGGTATATGTTCTTTTATTTCTGACATGATGGTAGGGGTGTGGCACTTGGACACTGACTATGGCAACTCCCACTCTTGGATTCATTATCCAATAGATTTGAAACCCTTTTCAACCACTTATCTACTGACAATAGCACACCTGAGGCCTGTACTACAAAGCAAGATCAACATACCCGGGATATCTTTTCGTTATCTGGCTTCACTGAACCAGTACTATGAAGCTGGTTATCAACTCGCTCAGTCAACCCGGGGTTTGATATCCAGCTACGAGCGTGTTCATGTGAAAGAGGCAGGGTTGTTAATTACGAGTGACATCATCAGAACCATGAATGAAGTACTTCATGATATGAGATGAAACAGTGAAATCTGTGGAAAACTTCTGTTTAAGAGACAGCAAAAAGTCGTATTCAACAAACTGACATGTAAATGACAGCCTGTAATTATACAACAGAATAAGATGTAGAAACACTAGCAATAATTTCCACATATTAAAAGTAAACTACGGCTTAAAATACATGTAGGAATTATTATATATGACTTACGTACAGAGAGAGTATTTTTTTGCTATTTAGTTGGATGATGAAGAAACCATTCTGAATATGTCACATAAAAAAAGAAACTTAAAAGTAATGTCAGACCACTTCTGCTACCAAAGCAAAGACTGGAAAAGTAGTTAATGACTGATGAGTCTATCTGACCCAAATGTTGCATTTATAATCATGGGAGCTAATTAACAGTGTGTGGATTATTTTTCTGATAAAAGACAATATGTTGTTTTTATTTCCAGTTATCATCACACAGTTGTCTCATGTTATTCTGAGCTGCAGTGATGGAATCAGAGTGTAAAATCATCCACACTGTCAGCTGTCACTCCGGGAATAAATAAACTTTATACGATTAAAATTCAGCTAAAATCATCATTATGTAATTAGTGTTGTAAACGATCTCTCCATTTGTTAGAAGCTCTGTTTTAAAACCAGAGTTGAAATGGAAAGCCTGGAACAATAAAATGTTTCCACTGACCTATAAAAATATGTATCGCTCTTTTTTACTTGTCACTTTATTGTAAACTCAGGACTTTTGTCCATGTTGGGATCTTGTAGGAATGATGACTCTTGTGTTGACAGGTTGTGATCTGATCCTCTGAAATTAACCTGCTCTGTAGAAGGATAGCTGTTCAGCATAAGTTAGCATGGTGATGTGCCCCAGTAAGAAGTGAACCAGCGTCATAGGACTGAAAACCCAGAATTAAACCTGAGGTTACCTCGCTAACCCCAAGAACCCCATGACTATAGCCATAAGTAACATCCAATCACATATTTTTTTATAAATGTTTTGTACTTTTAAACTTTAAAACCACAAGAGTCAACAGACAACAGACAGTGCCGTTGCTGATGATCTCAGATGTGGGGCAAGATGCTATACTGTATATCTGACCATCACTAATCATGTTGATGTGTGATATTCTAACAGCTGCACTGAGAAATAAATGTGCAGTAGACCTGAGAGAAGTCATGGAGTGGTCTCTTCAGTCTGCTGAGTTTGAGCCAGAATAGAGGGGTTATAGAGAGAAACAGGAGGATGCACACACAGGTGCTGGATTCGAACAGGTGACCTGACAGTCAGGCCTCTTATGCCTTTAACACCCACTAATAATAATGTATTGTATGTAAAAATGTATGTAGGAGAAAAATTAAAAAAAAAAAAAATACAAAAAAGCAAGGGCATAGGTTTAGAGGTTTGGTTTTAACTTTGGTAAGGACATTTTTTGTCGGACGGCCAAAATAATTGTGTGTGTGTACTTGCTCTCTATCACAGGCACATGTGCGCAAACATACACATATAAAGTGCCTGACTCTGCAAAATGTTTACTTTACAGAATATGCATTTGCTGACTTGTCTGAAACTGCTCGTGTATCATTATTTTTCTGTGATTATTTCATTTTATATTATTGATAGACTACTTAACTATAAATCTGAGACCAAAATTAATATTTAAAAATAACATATAGATACTGTCACAATAAATGTCACAATAAGATAAATGTATAGAAACCTGTAGGTAATGTGCTGCTCTGTAACTCACTGCTGTAAGGTTTTCACACCTCACTTGAGAATCTGTTCTTTCAGTCTGTGGATTTGGGCGACGCTCAGACCTATCTTTAAATCATTTCAAAAACTTCTATTTGTGTTATTTTTCACTCACGGAAAAGGGGAGAGATGGCATTAAATAGTAAATATTTATTTTCTCCCACTAATTCCAAAGATTAATGTTTGGATTGATTAGAGAACATTCTTATTAACTAAGGTCTGCTGCAAGTAAACAATGTGTAAAGCTTGAAATTGCCAGATCATCAGGTTGAGTATCCCCCATATCCTGCTCTTTCACTCTTTATCATAATAACGCACTCTTTTTTTTACAGAAAACCTGGCAACTCTGCAGAGATTTTACTGTTAACATTACATGGCGTTAATAGGGCTAGATTGTTTGAGATCGGTAGAAATATTGGAAAGGGCAATCCGGGAGCACCTTAATGTTGGTAGGGACATGTCGCTACCGTTTATACCCAAATCTATGCCCATGCCAGATTGTTTCTTTGACGTGAATATGATTCACTAACAAAGACCACTTATGTATTAATATGTTGGGATGACTAATTGAATGGATTCAATTCAATTTTTTCAATTCAATTTATTTATATAGTGCCAAATCATAGCAAAAGTTATCTAAGGGCACTTTTCAGAGTAGGTCTGGACCATATTCTTTAATGTATGTCAAATGGGGATTGATGAAGATATGATGAGTAACCCAGGGAGCGAGATGCAGGGATAAGACAATGTCTAGATGAGGCTTCATGGCATCATTTTTATTTTTATTTTAATGATGTCATTAATAAATGTAGTCTCGCTGATATTGTTTCTTTTAAAATGTACAGCACTTGCAAGTATACATTTATATAATGGTGCATTATTGTACTGAGACAGTGTTGACTAGAAGGGAAAAAATATGCCACCTTGTACTCCAACTCTATGGATTGCTTTCCCCAACATGTATTTCCCAGCATGCTAGCACTAACTTGTGACATTTAACATATATTGTGCACTGCAGTGCAGGCTCATTGCGTCTTATCAAGAAACACTGGGTTTGTCATCATTTTTGACTTGATAGTGCCCAATGACATATATAGAAAGTGCGTGATCTGTGGGGATAGATATAGGGACTTTGGCAAGGCACATTTATTTATATGTGTGTAGAAATAAAATTAAAGCACAAAGCCCCAAAAATATTTAAAGGCAGTGGGAAATAGACTTTTAAAATCCTACTTACTACTGAACATGTTGTCAAACTGGAGTCCTGGAAAACCAAATGTCAGCATGAAAAGGATTTTATTCACCAACGTGCAGAACTCTGTAACTTTGACATAATATGAATCTATATGCAGAAGTGAGAAAGAAGCAGACATACAGACTGAGAGATGAACACAGACAGATGACAGTGAGCTTTAGGTAGAATTGACTTGGAGAGTCAGTGAGGTCAATATTAAGACAACTATGTGTTTAGCAGCAGCCCAGTGCAGTTAGGTAAATACATGGCCACAGCACTAAGCCTGATGTATTGATATGTAGGTGGTGTGCAGGAGTGAAGCGCGTGTGGTATGAGAGATAAGATGGATAGTGTATGTGTGTGTGTGTGTGTGTGTGTGTGTGTGTGTGTGGTGTGTGTGTGTGTGTGCATGAGCGTGTGCGTGTGTGTGTTTGGTGTACGCTGAGGCACTGTGACATGAGTTATAGAGTTTTCACAAACAGATGCATTGTGAAAGCTGCTTGCTTCATGCTAAGCACTGCCTGTTAAACACAACACAGTGCACAAGGACTATTCTTAAGGACAGTTTGAGTTTCAGTCTGACTTATGTAATTCCATTTTAGGGAATTCTTGACTTCCAAAACCCAATTAATGCATAATGTGCAAGCATATGTTCATGACATTTCGATCTTTAAAAGAATGTGATGTGAGAATGAGCTTCAGTGTACCAAAGATATACACCTCAACAACTTAACTCATTTAATCTTGTACAATGGCTTAAAATCTCAGTTTTCTTCGACCAAGTGACAACTTTGAGATATTTTTTTCCCCTTATATGTATCTTACTTTATTTATGTGCCTCTCAAAGGCGTATATGGATATTTTCTTTTCAGAATAACCACAGTTTGCAAATTAAGACATTTCTGATGATGATGTGAATAATTGCAGGACAGATTTATAATGGATTTTATATATATAGAACTTAGGTTTGTCTAGAAAATCATTGTTACAAAATGCATTTTATAAATCAAATATCATCATAGTATCAAATATGATTATTATAATTATAGAACAGTAATTCAACTACTCTGTGAAATCTGTGAGGTTTTTAGTTGAACAAACATCAATTATGGGCTTACAATAGCCTCATAACCAATGAAAAACACAATGCAACTACAAACACTTCTTCAAAGTCAAACTATCTGACTCAGGGTCAAGTCTTCAGTTTTGTTTGTGTAATATTGTACAAAATAAAAAAATATTCTTCATAATAATACAACTAAAGACGAATCAGCTGTGTGACCACTGAGTCTAGTTTACATTATTACTTTTTGTGTGTAGCTTTGTATTTTGTATGATGTGTTCTGTGTGTTTTTTTGTTTTGTTTTGTTTTTTGTTTTTGTTTTTTGGGTTGTTTTTTTGCTTTGTACTGTTTGTTGTTCTGCTGTTGTATGTTTTGATTGTGGGGGACGACAGATGCAAATTAGCTTCCAGCTAACTCCGGTGCAGTGTATCTTTAATGTTTAAAACTGCACACTGTCTCAATCAATAAAGCAAATCAAATAATGTTTTACTGTTAAGCTAGGTATGCTGAGTAAATTTAGATTAGTAATGGGGTAGCCGACCGACCAAGACAAGACCGTTTTAAAGTCTAGAAGTGGCTGCAGAAGTTAATTTATATGTAACTACTCAACATAAAATGTTGAATTCAATGAATCAATGTATGACATTTTTTTTAAATAAATGATCAAAATAACTACTGGAAATAACCTTAACATCCATCTTGCCTTCTTTTCCAGGCCTTAAACACAAAGTTGGCAAACACATCAAAAGTAAACAGCCATTCATCACATATATACCAGAACTATTCAGAGTTTTTTGGAGTCATTTCATGGAAAATTGACACTCTTTAATTGAAATCATCATAAGTTGTACAACCCACCCCCCTAAAAAAAACCAAAACAAACCCACCCACACACACACACACACACACACACACACACACACACACACACACACACACACACACACACATATCACATCACATATTCACATATGTCACACACTGTCCTTGATTTTGGTTATGGCAAGAAGCCTATACTCTTAATGTAGATATGCAGCATATCAGCATTGAGATTGAGTAAAGCTCTTTAACCCGTAGAGAAGTGTGTGACTCTTCCACAACACCTCATTATTTATTCTATCCTCTCTGTGATTCAACAGCAAGATCATTTCACTTTCCTGTTGCAATGACACTGGTACCCAGCCCATTTCACCCTGACAACAACATTTTAGATCATCTATTTAAGAAGCAAATTAAAAATTCTTGAAGAGAACATTAGACAAAAATGATTATGTGTAACATGTACTCAAATTCAAATTGCTTTATTGGCATGGTGATGTTCAGGGACAGTATGGCCAAAGCAGGATGAGGAAGGCATCTAATATACTGTAAGTATCACAACAGGGATTTTTTAAAAACAGCAAAAAAAACCCAAACAAAAAAAAAAAACAATTGGTAAGCACAATACTACATAGTATACTATAATGAAAAAGATAAGATAGTTTAATATTAAATATGTGTTCTGTTTAAAGAGTAATTAATATTAGATACTACAACACTAAATGATTAGAGTTGAAGAAAAAACAAACCTTCTCTACATTTTCTAAAGCAGAATTTGAAACAGTAACTGGTCCACCTGGACTTTTGTCTTAAGAGTAAAGCTGGGGTGTAAGGAATCATTTGGAGCCCTGACACACTGTGTGTCTGCTGTGTGCTAAGTGAGTGTGACGGCTGCATTTAGCAGGAGCAGGGTGATTATGGTGATGTATTACCAGGAGCTGTTGTGGTTAGAGCTGACAGCTGAGGCCAAACATTTTCACACAAACCTGTCTGGAGGAAGTAGAGACGCTGTCAGGTTTGTTTAAGCTAAAGGAGCTTTGTCGCACTCTTTCATAATCTCTCTCTGTCTTTATATCACTCTGCTCTCTCTCTTTCTCTGTTCTCTTGCTTTGAGCCCTCTCTCTCTCCATGCTGCTTCGACCTAGGTGGGCTCTGGAAACTGCTCCTCTCTTTTCATTTTTCCTCCCTTTCTTTCTCCTCTCTTTTCTTTCTTGTCTCAAGTGTAGACACATAATTACTATATAGGCTCTAGTCAGTCTCCAGTTACTCCTAATGTGCTGCCTTTTAACTGTGTCCATTGGTGTGTTTGTTTGCACTGTGCGTGTGTGTGTGTGCCCACACATACAGCTGTGTGTCTTGATGTATATGCAGAATGTGTGTGTGCGTGTGTTTGGTGGTGGGGGGTTATTGGGTTCCAGTGGCGGAGAGTGTGTTTCTACTTCTCTCTTTCTCTCTGAGCATCTAAATAATAATAAAAGTAGATGAAAGGGAAGAGGAAACCACACTCACACACACACACACACACACACACACACACATACACACATACACACATGGTCAGGAAGCAGCTCCCTGAAATGAAAGACACCTTCCAGAAGGGAGGAAGGGAGAAAGACAGCAGATGCCCGCAAACAAAGAGCCATGATTAGTTGCCTCTGATGTTTGGACACTTCAAAACCTCCAGCATGTGTCCAGATATCACTGACGCTCTGCTCAGTCAGTCAGTCTGTACTCAGGTATTAGCTAGGTGAGTGCCTATCTTGGAGAAAGACAACAGAGTCAAAGTTGACAGGATATTTTCAGATCTACGGTCTTATGTGTTGGGTGCATGCTTTTTGGACCACCGATTCTATTCAATTTATTCCATTCAATTAGAATAACTTTATTCATCCCATTAAGAGGATGCATCTCTGTTATGATCTCTCCTTTCATCTTGCTGCTCTGCTGTCACAGCAGTTCTTTCTTTCTTCTTCTCTCTGGCAGCAGTTGACAAGTAACTCACTGTAAAAATTAATTAGGCTACATTAAGTTTACTGTGTTTATAGTTACAGTACCAATACTGTAACTGTAAAATGAAACAGTAACTTAATGATACTGTATTTACAGTAACAGGAGTTATGTGTAACTGTTAAATAAAATATAGCAATTTTGTTACTGTGTATTTGATTAAAACACCAAACCTTTTGCAGTAAATAAGATTACAGTTATTCATGTAATGCTGTAAACTTTCAAACCACACTTCCATTAAAAAGATACAATTTTACCATATTTTTTTTTACTGTTTTAATACCTTTTTAGAAGTTTCAATAAATTAGTACAGAGCCAACTCTTTAAATGACAATTATTTATTGTTATCTGTTGAACAGGAACAAACATTTCTTTTCATTATGTGCAGGGATTGTGCATAATATGTTTACAGAAATCTAATGGCCTTTTTCTTTATAGCAGGGAAACCCCTGCTGAATAGTGAACTGCTGCAATTATATCTGTGATGCACAGTGCAAATGGTCTATCAATTCACTGTGGCTGTTTCCTCTTTTACCAATCCTCCTTTGCAATATATAAATCTGATCTGCTGACCAAACAGCACAAAACATTTTACTGTGTAAACAAATATTTGCTGACCAATAGCACCAGTGCAGTCAGTTTTGCGTTTCCTGTAGGTGCTTTATAATAAAAGCCACACAGTGGTACACCAGTAAGAAGCTTTTCATGTGAAGTAGTACTAGAAGAAAACACTTAGACTGCATGGACATCAACTTAACACAGTAAATAAGAATTTTTTCTTTTCAGTGTTTTCAGTTCTTATAATTTCTGGAAACATTCTACCATGTCCCCTTTAGCCATAAAAGTAGCAAGGACCATGTGCAACTTTCTGTCCTCTAAAAATCATTCTGTAACCCACAAGGTTAACAGACTTCAAATGTAGGCTACATATTACAAACATTAACAAATGTTACAAAGACAACATTAAAAATCCAATATGTAAAAAGCTTGTTTAAATCTGTAGCGACAGTTTAAACAAATCCTCATGAAAAGAAATACTGATGCCATTTCTTAAACCCACTAAAACTAAAAAACAAATCAAATCACTGAACTTGACAATATACTAGACACTGTAACTTCTTTGAAACAAAAACACTCTTGGGTAATCTAAACATAGATATTCAACTGCGGGAGACGTTAAGTCACCAGGAAGGTGTCGGCAGGCATGTTTAGAGTCTTTAAAATTGTGCATGTGTACTTGTCTGTAAAGAGTCCAAAAGCCCACCTCAGTCCACTTTGCAACACAAGTCCACTGAGCTAAGAGGCTTTGGATCCTTGCAGGTCAGGAGCTGGGTGATTTCATCTTCATCCTCCACTGCTGCTTTGTGTTCTTCAATGGTGAAGAGGACAGTCAAGGTGGTGGTGAAGTCAGGTCTCCATTAACAGCATCCATTTGGCTGGCTTTGGTTGGCACACAGGATCTCAAGTTCAGGTTCTCCTGAAGGGTAATAATCAAATACTGAATTGAAAACAATTCTATCACTTATTGTATTAAGTAGTTTTCTCTGTGAAAAAAGGTGCTTGTGTTAAAGCCAAAATAAATATAAAATATGAATAACTGCCACAAGAGCTGACTAAATTGGCTTTCTCTGTGGATTTTCAAAGATTTAAAAATCTTACCTTGCACAGTGAGACAGATGATGGGGAGAGTGGACTCATCAGCAGGAGAGGTCGTCATCTGTGAGGAGTAGAAATAAGATAAATAAAGGCATCAGGATTAAGATACAAGCATGACTTTGGAGAACATCACAGTACAGTCAGTATTGTGCATATACATATATGCAACACATTAAAATACTTAATACATCAAAATGCACATAGAATTTAGGGCCTCTGATTAGAGCACATTATGTCAATGGTAGTTGCTAAATGACAAACCCTTGCACGATGAAAAATCCGCCTCTACATTCAGGTGGGTAGAGGCAGATAAATACCTTCAGTACAAAAAGAATAACAATTAAAGCCTTCATACCCTCATGCACATCGGGGCATGCTGCAGTGGAAGTGTTGTTACTGCGGAGCAACACAATGCAGCTATAAATTTAATAGAGGGCAACTAACATGAATATTGGACATTGCATATAGGAGATAACTATCACCTTCTTTGTCCACTATGTGGTGCTAGATAACACTCACTAACTATATGTCATGTTGCTGTATATTGTGTAGCCCACACCATGTAAATTTCATGTATCTCGGATGATGTTTGTCACAAAAGGCTGACTTTCTGTTGTCAGCAGGTGGTGCTATGACTATTACTCAATGTAGGCATGGACTCTGATACAACATATGAAATTAGGGGGCAGATTGGATAGTGTAGGTTCAAGTTGCAACAGCTTCTTCTTTCATGGTGAAACATGCAAAGTTTCTGTATTGCCACAATGCGCATTTCATGAAAACTGAAAGCTTAGCAATTTGGCATTATGAAGGTCTTGAGGTTTTGCTGACCAAATTTGAGGTGGACCTGTTAAATCCTCTAGAAGGAGTTTTGACATGTTCTATACCTGTAAAGTCCCTAAAATTGCATTTTGTCACATTATCTATGACATCATCATTTAAGGTATTGACTATTTCTTTCCAATTTAGTATCACATTAGTCTGAGGGTTATACCAACCAAATTTCAAATGAATCTGATAAGCCCTTTAGAGGGAATTTAAAAATGTTTGCAGGAAATACAGAAAAAACACAATTCAGAATGACCAACTTCCAGTTGGGCGGAGCTAATTAAAGCCCATGTGAAATATGTCCAAAATGATGAGAGCAATGTACATACCAATTTTTATGAAGATCAGAGCAACTTTACCCAACCACAGTCTGCCACACATTAGGGGGCGCTATAACATATCAACCCAATTACTGTATGTTCTTGGAATGTTCATGGGTTCTGATGTGTGTGCCAAGTTTCGTGAGTTTCTGAGAAACCCTAGCACTTCAAAAGCAGATTCCTGTTTCATGGTGAATAATGACATCACCATGGAAACAGCATTTGATGAAAACTCAAAAGCTTCACAATTTAGCATCATCAAGGTATTACAATTTAGCTGACCAAATTTTAGATGGATCTGGTCAACGTGCTAGGAGTAGTATGTAAAAGTATAGGGCCTATAACTTTCTGTTGCCAGCAGGTATGACTATGATTCAGTACTGGCCTGTACACGTATTCAGACTAGGACTCTTATCAAAAATTACATAGTTCTAGTTGTATTAGTTGTGTTGAGAAATATTTTGTTCATGTTTCTACCTTCAGAATGATTTTAGATCAATATGTTGTTGTGTGTTTATTGAAATTTGATTTAAAAAAAACGTCAGTTTTTTGTATTTTTTTTATTTATGACACAATTTCAATACTTATATCAATTATTATAGTTTATAGACTTACAAAAAACAAACAAAAAACTGGCAGTCATTGTTCTATCTTATTGTTTATTGTGGACAGCACCCGATACTCTATTTAATTCTGTCCACAATGAACAATAAGAGGATATATTCGTGAGTGCTGGTGTTTCGTTTGTTTTATCCTTGCTACAACCATGCACCCAATACTCTGTTTAAGACTTAAAGCTGTGTGCATCTGCTACTTTTTATTCACTTACATAACCTTTTAGCTTAGGTTGTAAAGATTTTAGGGATATGACGCATTTTAAGATAATCTAGGAAATGACATCACAATAAGCAAAAATACCAATGTAGGCACTGGGGAAATATTTCTATTGCAGATGAAACTATCAAAACGCCTTTGCACTTTGCTCATAAAAATGAGCATATTGCAAAAACATTTACATAGTTCAATTAAGTTATGGACTGTTAAGAAATATTTTGTTCATGTTTCTACATTCAGATATGTTTTGGATCAATGTGTTTTGTGTGCTTATTCAGTAAAATCTGATGAAAAACATTTCTGATTTTTGTATTTTTTAAATTTATGATGGGTTGTACAGAACTTAGGTTATACAGATTCTAGGGATATGAAGCATTTGAAGATACTTGAAAATGACATCACAATAAGCAAAAATACCAATGTAGGCACTGGTGGACAATTTCTATTGCAGAGTTCAAATGGTTCATTTTAAGTTTGCAATAGAATAATAAGAGAAAGTTGCATTTTATAGTTACAGACGGGTGATACATGAAAGGCAAAAAACCCATGGATGAGGATGGGGTTTCTGGTTGAGAGATCACTGAACACTCCACTGTAGGTTCAGTTGGAGGTTCCACCAGCTGTCCTCCTTTGATCCAGTGGCAGTCTTCTTTTGGTAAGTAACTGTGGCTTCAAAACATCCAAGTACTCACTGCTCATGTTTTGAGTACGTCAGCAGCTGTACTGTTGGCAACTTAGTTTACTTGTTCTGAAGTGTTTCATTTATACTTTTTTTGGAGTTATTAAAGCACCAGATCCTGTCAAGCATATCCTTGTTACAGCTTTGAGAATGTGATGTGGCAACAGTGAAATTCCCCATTAGTTTCCCTTCAGCTGAATTGCTGCCAACACAGAGCACAGTCACCTCAGGGAATTCCACTTCATTCACTGATTTAGTAGATGATTTGCATACTTGGGAGAAATGCCCTATTTTCCCTACATGTTTTGCATTTGCAGTTCTTTGCAGGGCAAGACTGGTCATTGGCAAGAAGCTACTCAAAGCCAGCAAGCATCCATCATAAGTATCAGCAGTAAGCTGCAAAGTATTGTATATTCTTTGTACCTCTGTTCCCAAACAGTGAATTACAAGAGCTCTTTTCCTCTCTGAGGAAAATCCATCCCCTCCGATAGCTAGCAAGTAGTTGTTAAAGAACTTTTTCCAAGCATCAAACATTATTTTCGGATCTGCCGGGCACTCCAGGTAAGTAGGAGGAGGTTGCAATACCAGTAAAGCAGTCTTCTTTTCATTTCTTAATCCTTGTCGCCACTTGTTATGTTAGTGCTTCGTAATTACCACCAACATGAATGCGTTTGAACCATCTTCATTCTCCACAACACAAACACACACACTTCTTCCTTTTCCCCTCTCTCCTCACCACTACTCCACTTGCTTGACTAACAGCACCCTCTAGGGGCAGGGCGCCATAACCAGACCACAATATCTATATGCAAATGCAGTACAGCACAATCTGAACATGACAAGTAGTATAATGGTTGCTGTGATTTTTTTGCAGTAGTGGGGATAGTGGAATCCAGCTCCTGCTGGATTTATGACCATTACCAAGTGTGTGTTACACTCCCACAATATGTTTGTCCACTCCTGTCTGCACCTGGAAACATTCTGACCACTCACGCCCACACAGTAGAGTTGCATTAATTTTATCTTCTTCCATCCCACAGGGAAGACACATTATTATACTGTGTAGTATTAATAAAGAGATGCTTACCCAGTGTAGGAAATTCAAAAAATATCTGGGGAGCAACTTTTGCCCCCACTATCTAAAAAATTACAAAATTCTGGGGGCACTTCTAAAAAAAAGGGGCAGAGGTATGGTCAAGAGCAGCTGATCATAGGTGGGGAATGGAACTGCACCATTGATTTCACCATGGACAGGACAAGTGAGGAACCACACTTTCAGTCATCTGGTAACTTAGGCAGAACAGTCACCTGGCTAGACCTACTGGATGCATGGAGGTTAAAACACCCCACTGTTAGGCAGTGCACATGCGTCAGGGTGAGCAACAACAAGGTGAGTACAGCCAGGCTAGATAGGTTCTACATTTCACACTTGTCACTTGCATCCAGTCAATCTCATCAGTGTAGATTTGATCATTTCTCCTGGAGAAAGTCAGGTCATATTGGCATTTCAACAACAATCTACTGCAGGATAATGTTTTCTCTCAGAATTTTGAACAGTTTTGGGCCTGTTGGCAAAGCAAAAAAGCTAACTTTGATTCATTGAGGCAGTGGTGGGAAGTGGGCAAGGCACAGGTTTATGTCTTCTATCAGCAGTATACGTCACACTCCACTGCTAGGATTAAAGCAGCTGTCCAGCAGCTGGAGGACAGCATAGAGAACATCAAAAGTACTATAAGCAGTAATCCAGACTTTGCTGCAAGAGAAAAGATTAGAGCTCAGTACCTTCATGCAGGCGAGAGTTAAAGGAGTCCTCATCAGGTCTCGTTCCCTTAACGTCAAAGACATGGATGCTTTGAGCTCTTTCTTCTTCAGTTTGGAGAAGACTGTTGCAAGGAGCAGGCTAATTATATCCTTAAGGCTCCCCGGTGGCAGAGTGACGACAGACCCTAAAGAAATAAGGAGATACGCTGTGATTTTTTATTCTTTCCTCTTTGGAGCAAACAAGTGTGATCCGGACAGTGCTGCAGAGCTGCTGGAGGGCCATCCTCAGTTCAGTCCTGAGGAAAAGGCAGACCTGGACAGAGGAATCAGCCTGGAGGAGCTGACTGCAGCTGTTGGTCAGATGGCTTCAGGTCGAGCTCCAGGAATAGATGGGCTCACCGCTGACTTTTATAAGCATTTCTGGTGTTCTGTTGGACCTGACCTGCATGAAGTCTTTTTGGAGTGCATTCATACAGAGAGGATGCCTGTCTCCTATAGGAGGGCAGTTCTCCCCCTGCTGCCTAAAAAAGGAGATTTATCTTTGCTGGAAAACTGGAGGCCAGTGGCCCTCTTGTGCACAGACTATAAAGTGCTTTCCAGAGCACTGTCAAACAGACTAAGGCATTATCCGGATCTACTCGTTCATATGGACCAAACATACTGTGTGCAGGACAGAACAATAATGGACAACCTTTTTTTGCTTCGTGATGTGCTTGACTTGTGTAAACTGTATGATCTTGACATTGGCATTCTCTCTTTGGATCAAGAGAAAGCATTTGATAGGGTGGACCATGGCTACTTGTTTTCGGTACTGAAGGCTTTTGGTTTTGGGGACCATTTTGTTTCATGGGTGGGATTATTGTACAGTGGTGCTGAGTGTTTGGTGAAAGTTGGTGGAGGGCTGAGCCAGCCAGTCCCTGTGTAGAGGGGGATAAGGCAGGGTTGTCCCATTTCAGGACAGCTCTACAGTCTAGCTTTTGAGCCTCTGTTGTGCAGGCTGAGAAGCCAGCTCAGTGGGTTTTTACTGTCAGGGACACAACATTTTATACCCTTGATAGTCTCTGCTTATGCAGACGATCTAAATGTGTTTGTCAGGGATCAGAGGGACATGGATGCTCTACAGATCAGCCTGGGGTTGTATCAGAAGGCCTCATCAGCAAAAGTAAACTGGGTAAAAAGTGAGGCCCTACAGGTGGGGCAGTGGAGAGAGAGGGCAGCACCCAGTCTGCCTGCAGGTCTGCAGTGGGAGCGAAGGTGTTGCGGGTAGTCTTGGGCATAGAGGCTTACCAGAGGCAGCACTGGATCTAAGCCCCTGTGTCATACCTGCCAGTGGAAGAAAGAGGGCAAGGTCTCATGGCATTTAGGCTGAACACCACACAGTGACCGCTGTAGCACTGTGGTTTGCTGGGGTTAGATGCAGCTAGGCTCATCCTGTTGGCAGCTGGTCATCTGCGCTACAGTAAACAACTGTTCCTGCTGAGGCAGGAGGAGGCAGATCTGACGGGCCTGCCCTCTTTCTACACCTCCGTCCTGGATGCATGGAAGATCCCGAAGGCCACCAGGGACCTTGCAGCGATGGGGGGTCTGTGGCTGTTTGAAGAGCCACTGTTTTTTAACAGCTTTATTCAGACCCAGACCCTGTCCTCAGCCAGCTTAAGATCTTCTCTGAGGCATGCTGGATGTGTGAAGCTGTGATGCTTGCAGGGTTCCTGCAACAGCAAAGCAACATCAGACCCAGGCTGCTAAATTGGATTGTAGAGGAGGTGTGAGCATCACTTCCGGAGCACCTAAGGACCTTCATAGTGGAGAACTGTGTGCTCGCCGGCCCATGGGAGGAGGAGGAGGAATGTAGGTTTCCAGAATTGGCTGTCTCTCCCAATTTGTGGGAGTGACAGGAGGGAGAGAGCCGGCTCCTTTCTTTCATGACCCCACATTTGGATGTTTTTGAAAGAAAAAGCAATTTACATCCTTTGTGTGAAGGTGAGGCACTTTCAGTCTCTGCAGGCCGTGAAAGCGTCAAGGTGGACTGAGTCTTTTGGCCCAGGCTCTTCTCTGAAAGGCTGCTGGTGGTCCCTGTACAAGATACCTATTGAAAAACGGTCAGCTGACCTCTAGTGGAGGATTGCGCATGGGGCAAAAGCCACAAACAGATGCAGAGCACATTTGGATCCTGATCAAGGGGAAGCATGTCTCTTTTGTTCACAATGTGAAACTCTTATTTGTCTAGTGTCCCAAGTTGGTGGGTTTGTTTGAGTTATTAAGGGGTTGGTTTTTGGGGTTGGGGGAGGTGTTTTCATTTCAGTTGTTTGTCTATCATCCCAAATACCTCACCAGGAAAAGAGGTACACACACACCGATAAACTTCATATCAGCTACTGCCAAGTTAGCCATCTGGCTGAGTCGTGAGAACCAGGCCTGGGGGGTTGGCTGTGTGGACGCTGTGCAGGTTCTTACAGGACTGCTTAAGGCCTGGCTCAGGGTGGAACATGCCTATTACAAAATAATGATGAGACAATGATGGTTTTCAGCCACAAATGGGCAGTAGGGGGAGTATTGTGTGCAGTGGGGGAGGTTGAAGACTTAGTGTTCTTTTTCTGACTGTGTAACATAGGAAAGTCCTGCCGGTGTCGTTTGTTTACTGGTTAGTTTTCTGCTTGGATTTTCTTTTCACTCACAGTGATGCACACACGTAGCTGAGGCCCTTCATCTGTTTACTTTTTGTAGTGTTTAATAAAGGGCTTTGTAAAATCAAATCTCTCTCTACTCCCTCTCTCTCAAAATGAGTCGGGAAGCTGAAACTTTACTTTTAATGTTTTCAAACAAAGAGAAATGTCCTCCCCTCTTCCTCGTAATGTTTTTGTCTTCCTTCATGGCAGGGTTGTGCAGCGTTAGAGGTTCTCCAAAAGTTGATTCTGGTTCAACTTTCTCACTGCGGCCCCAACCCCCGCAGCCTCAACGCACAACCCGTCAGCCTGCCAGCTGGTTACCTGAGGCTGGAGTTGCATGCACATTGAAATCATGACAGGGGAAAGAAAGTCATTTTCTCTCAATGAAAAACATAGTCTCCTTGAAGCTTATGACTATCTGCCAAAAATGAGCCATCGAGATGCAGCAGCGAAGCATTTAAACAGCTGTTCTACATTTTGAAATAATCAATAAAATTCAGTAAATAGCAAAGCTGCCAGTTTCATTACTTTATATTCATGTAATAAATATACAAATGTCAATTAGATGGTAATCTGCATTAGAAAGAAAAAGAAAAAAAATCTGTTATAATAATCATCCATTTATAGTGATCAATTTGACCCAGATGGACATAATCGCTATAAGCGGTTTCCACTGCATATATGAGAGAGTATGAAACAGCACTTATCACCCCACCAGTCGGAAAGACCCACATGTAGGCTGTAATATAAACGTTATCTAGTCAACTTGCTAACACTAATGTTAGCTAACACGCCAGACCGAAGACATTTTAAAATTTCTAGTGTTAATGTTACTTACAATAAGCAAATAAATTATGCCTGCTTGTTTGGTGACGGTGAACTGAATACTTTTTGACCTGTTTGCTTCCTTTGACAAAATCATGATTAGTTTTTAGCTGTCCAAGGCAATGTTTGGGTGGGTGAGCCCTGCATGCTTTACAGTAGAGGAGAGTCATCTTATTCACCCCTTTAACACCAAGCCAGAATATTTTCCATTTTTCAATTGTAGAAGTGGTGACAAGAACTGAGTACCGCAAGGCAAGGACTCAGACACAAAAACAGTTTTCAAAAATCAAAGTCTCTTTATTTGGGTAAAAGGGTCAGTACACAAGAAGGTAGTCAAACACAGGCAGACAAATCCAGAGGAGTAGGCTGAGGCAAGATCAAAAACTAGGCTAAAGTAATACAAACTAAAACTAGGAAAGGCTGGAACTCTTGTCACAGGGAAAGACAAACTGGCACAAGGGGAAGGGAAGACACAGACTAAATACACTAAGAGAGAGGAGACCATGAGACTCAGGTGCAACACATGAGGGCAGGGCAGACAATCACAGTGGCGGGAAACACACAAGGGCAAGAAGTGAATCTTAAATGAGGGGGGGAGTTAATGATATAAAATAAAACAGGAAATGCATAAAACATGACCTAGGAAGTGGAGCAAGACATGACAAGTGGCAACTTTCTTTTTTGTCTTATTTGCTGGGGGTGGTGTTGGTGATGGCCCAGGATTTGGGTTGCTTTCTTCAGTAACAGTTGGAGCTTTTTCAATGAGGTACTGGTCCATCACAGCAGCCAACTTCACGGCAGGTGCAGGATTGTGTAGTCTCTGCCAGGTATCATAACAGCAGCATAGTGTGAACAGTGCTGTTTGTGTGAGTGTGTGTTAGAGACAGAAACAGAAATTTATGAATTGATGAACTGAATGAAGATAAAAAATGATGGCTTAATGTAAGATTAGGATATTGGTCTAAACTGGTAAATATAAAAAAAAAATCAAACTCTTGGGGGCAATTTTTGCCCCTCAATCATGGTTTTTAGGGGCATTCTTGTGATTTCTGGGGCATGTTTGCTTGTTCTTTGCTCATTCAGGTGAGTGTGTGTGTATATGTATGTGAGGAGGAGTGGCAACAGGTAGCGGTGTCAGGAGGCACCAGGAGGAGCACTGGCTGAGCACTTGGCCCAGCTCTGTTAGAGTTAGCCTACAGTGCTGGCTAAATCCTGGGACCCACAGTATATATTTTGACCGCCTGCTCCCACCTGCAGCAAAGTTAAAACTGCTCAATCCCGCAAGATTTGCGTTGGGTCCCGCACGACACGCAGGATCCCAATCCCAATGCAGTCGTCTAATGTGAGGTCTCCAAATGTGGCAAAGAAGAGCCACTTCTTCACAGAGGGAAGAAGCTTGGCACTCCTAGTTTCCCACCGAAGCTAACCAGGTCCTAACCCCGCTCCAGAACCTCACCCTGCAGCCCACTATCTTCACTGCCAGCAGCCCTAACCAACATGCAAACAGCACCAACCCCCTGCAAGTAGTGCACAGTAACACCGTGCTGCTCTCCAGAACTCCGAGAAGAGAGTGTGGACATTCAGCTCTGCCCCTTTCAACACTTCACAGTTGCATCAGGCACAGGCGCAGCCACACAGTCCAATGGAATCATGGTGATCCATTCAGATTTTTTTGCATGAAGTTCAACTTTGGTGAACTTTGACCCATGATTTTGTGCTATTGACCAATAGTGGAGGAATCTATCGTAGCTTATTACTGTAGCTGTGTTGCACCATTGACTTTTATTGAGCCTCATCTGTCAGATTAAAAACTGTTCAACAAAAGAGACATGGTTTGTAGTCAATTATATGACAAGAGTTGATTGGTTGTATTGTCCCCTTAGCAACCAGCTATAAAGTTTGCTAACTAACTGTGTGTTACGGACACACTAGAGAGACCCAAACGCAGGACACAGCAAGGGATGTGTGGTGAGAAAAGAGCTTTTATTGTAAGGGAGGATCTGGATGAAAGGCTGATGACAGGGAATGGAGATCCACCGACAGCAGGGCTGAAGGAAGGTAATGCAGGAGTGTGGCTGGCATGAGAGGGAGGGAATGAGGGGCAGTGTTGCAGGCAGGGATATCTTGGAGGCTTGGAAATTGTTGACAGACAAGCAAGTACTGATCCTGGGACACATGAGAACCAAGTCAGCATGCGAGACATGAGGAAACTGAGTCACTAAGAATATAAAATGAGTTGGCCTTGAATTGTAGCTACCACTGTGGTTGGAACAACAATCTGGCGAAGAGTGGGTAGATATACTGCAAGCTGATTAACTGATGAGAGGCAAGTGAGCAGACTGGGAGAGGTGACGAGCTGATTGCAGAGAGGTGTGCAGGGTGAGCAGACCTGGGAGCCGGGAGGACGAGGGAGGCAAACCACATCCATGCCAACACACTCACACACAAAACAGAAACACAGAGTGAGACAGACACGGGAGCACTAGGAACACAGGAAAGGGGAAACAAGGAAACACTAGGGAATCTTCAGGTACCTTCACACTATGGTTGGTTGATGATGGTTGCTGGGACAGCAACTATAATAAGATAGTTGCTGGGACATCATTATTACCCCTCCTCACGAGATGTTTATGAAGACGCAGCCTCCATATTAACATCTTTCTGTTTCTCTCTCTCTCTCTCTCTCTCTCTCTCTTTATCCCTCTCTCTGTGTCTCTCACTTCCTCCCTCGGAAATCAGCTCATCATTATTGAGCTTAAAACAAAGCTTTGTGGCTGATTAGACTGATCCAGGGCCAGTTGCCTTAAAACATTTCACATCATGAAAATACGTTTGCTGATGTTTGTGTGGTTCTTTCCAAAGACACAAACCATGCATCCACTAGTTTCATGTGGTCTTTAGAGTGCTCCACTGCCAAACAACCATCTGTTAATGTAATATGAAATGAAATTATCCTTTCATTTTGGAATAATGCACTTCTCATGTTCATACTAATGTTCATCAGTGTAGGCCAGGGCCACACACAGTACAGCCCACTGCCAAATCTGATGTTCCAGTATATATATTTTTTCAACCATTTTCCTCCAGTTGATTGCAATGAATGATGAAATGTTAAAAACAGAAATCTTTCAGTTTGATGCACTAACTTGCAAACTGATGTAGAGATGATATGCAACCAGAATTATTGGATGATTCACAATGAATGTTCATTGCCAACATTCAGAACCAGTGCAGGAAGCTGTGTGTCTTTAATGTAGTGAGATGGGGAAAAAAGGCTGTGGAAGTTGGGGTGGTAGATGAGTGTGTTGGTCATCTGACTGTCATGCAGGGGACCAGAGTTCATGTCCTGTCATAAACCTGCAAACATTATTTGCAGGTTTGGTAACCACCAGTGATGGAAAGTAACTAAGAGCATTTACTGAGATACTTGTACTGTACCTGAGTAATTCCATTTTGTGCAACTTTATAGTTCTACTTCACTACATTTCAGAGGGAAATATTGTACTTTCTACTCTACACTACATTTCAGTCAGGCAACTAGTATGGAGTAGATTATTTAAATGTAGAATATGTACAGCATTAGTATTTGGCGTCTAGGCTCTGACCTTGTCACTCCCCACAAAGAAACATTGATCTCACACAGCAGGGAGTGGGGAGCAACAATGCTAACTTCCCTCCTAGAGGAAGATAGATTTAGAGCCTAGAGGTGGATGCTGGGGTGGAGGTGGAGCTTTGAAATGCTATATGAACCGCAGCAGCAAATGGCAGCAAGCAAGCATTACATTCAATTAGAAAACTTTAGGATGGCATTTAGGCAGCATATACAAAGAAACAATGCACATATACTGTATATACATGACTTACACATATTTCTTTATTCTGTAAGAGTTTTTGTTCATGTCAAAAAGTATCACTGCATGACTTACTCACTCTTGTATATCTATATCACACACAACAGGTGACTGAACCACTTATAAATGCAAAACTGGGGAAAATCCACCTTATTCAAAGCCTTGGTGGGCTTGTCAATCCCAGTACAAGATCCAGTACATAACATAATTTCCATAATTTATGGAAGTTACATGTTTCACTCACCAATTGTAGTCCCTACTCAGCCTGTTTAGTGTAGTCCATTAAAGTGAGGTCGGATAGTCCAGCCTCATCCATGCACAAACACAAAGAGCTCATAATGAGCCTCAGACAGCTGAAACTTCGTCTTGTGAGTTTCATTCACCACAAACATAAAAAGACACGAATAGCTCATATTTTGGATGAAGTTTTCAGCGAAGTAGGTCATTAAATTTGAATCACTGCTCCTGCACTTCACGCAGAGTCACCGAGCATAACATATATTCAGTATAACATTATATAGTAGCTGCAGATTGGTTGTTACAATCAGGAAGAAAAAACTGAGATAGCTAGATAGATAAATAGACAGATAGAAAGATAGATACGTTTTTGTTTTTTTTTTTGTTTTTTTTAGCCTGTTCTCTTCTATTGGCCTGCGTCCACATCATGTGACTGTCAAGTTTCTGTCTGCTCAAGCAAACAAAATGGCTGCCATTCCTTTTATTCTTAGTGGAAAATGTAATGCTTTAAGATGGTTTCAGCATTAGAATGTATTTTAATAAGATTTCTAGCGAGAAATTTGCAAATTATTTTCATAATATTCACTATGGTGGTTGCTATGAATGCTGCTATTGCTGAAACCACTTGCATGTTTTTGGAATAACTGTCTTTCCCTTGTGTAGTTATCTGAGCTGTTATGTTATTTATGTTATTTTATTGTGTTTTATGATGATCTTTCAATAAAAAAACAGATTTTAGAGCGCCCCAGGCATGAAATTAATTTGAAATGCTGAATTTGAAGCTTTGTGATTGGCTGACCAGAGGAGATCAGTTTCCCCCATAGTGAATGTAGATTTTTCAATGTATGTTATCATAGAAACTGCTTTGAAAGCAGGGCAGTTAGTTGTTAATCTACTGCAATTTTTAACATATTGGTAAGCATTCAGGAGGCGACTGAACAAACATTTTGAATCATTAACAAACAAGCTCTTTAAACACAGTTTGAAGCACTGCATAATTGCCACTGACACTGAAAACCAATCCAAAAACCCATTTCTAGAATACTAGCTATATTATCTGAAATAAACCAACATCTTTACTTTTAACATAGATCATCTAGATGCAGTGTAATTACTAGTTTGGCTTTACTAGATATTTAATATGTTCAGTAAATATATCATTTTATGGCCCTATATTCACAACCCTATGTGTGTATGTGTGTCTAAGCCTTTGGACTGACAGTGCAGTGAAATGACAGACTCTGTTGCAATAGTTCACTTATAGAGGATTTGTCCCTGAACAACTACTCAGCCAGCTGGGGAAACAGACTTCATTTAGACCTATCAAGGCTAATTATGCCCCATTCAGACACAGGGATGCAAGCCAAACACATTTTGGTTGTACTGTATATCTGAATGGGTCACATGTGACATATGTGTCTTTCCTAGCAGGTGTCACTGTCAGGGATGAAAATGAATCTAACAATACCACTGTTTAATGTCCTTGACAAAAGGACAAAGACATACAATTTACACAATGTTACAATTTACAATTTCATTTAGCGGACGCTTTTATCCAAAGCAACATACATCTGAGAGCTGATACAACACAAGCAGGGATCTAGTTAGGAGACAACAACACGAGTAAGTGCCATAAAGTGCACAGGCGATGCACTGAGGCAATGCATAGATTACATAAAAGCAGATTTTTTTGTTTTGTTTTGTTTTTTTGTATTTTTTGTATTTTTGTTTTTTCTCTCCCTTCAGTTCACTAATTGCAAAGGTGTTCATGAGAGAGCTGGGCCTTTAGTCTTTTCTTAAAGATTGAGAGGGGCTCTGCAGATCAAACAGAATTTGGTAACTTGTTCCAACACTGGGGAACTACAGAGGAGAAGAGTCTAGCTAGCGACTTAGGGCCCTGTTGTGGTGGTGGTACCAGGTGCCTTTCATTGGCAGAGCACAGTGAGTGGCAGGGAGTGTAGACCTGAATGAGGGAGTTCAGGTAGGCAGGGGCCATTTTAGTTGCTGTTTTGTAAGCAAGTGCCAAGGTTATGAATTTGATGCAGAGGGATATGAACAGCGGGGTGACATGTACTGTTTTGGGCTGGTTGAAGACCAGCTGTACTGCTGCATTCGGGATCATCTAGAGAGGTTTGAATGTACATGCGGGGAGGCCTGCCAGTAAGGAGTTGCAGTAGTCAATGCGTGATATTATGAGAGCCTGTACCAGGAGTTGTGCTGCATGCTCAGACAGGTAGGGTCTGATAATCCTAATGTTGTACAGGGCATACATACAACATTCTGGGTTTTTGAAAATAAAACACGTTTTGGTTTTAATTTATAATTTTTCATATTATCAGTGGATCTACCTTTGTGCAGTGGAATGACTTGAACTGCCTTCCATACTGTGGGTATCTTACAACTAATGACTGTTATTAATTAAATATATGGGTACATGGAGCACTAAGGCTCACGAGATAAGGTTTTGATGTATATGTTTTGATGTATTCAATGCTAACTCTAAAAATGAATGAGAAAAAACTCCACAGATCCTACTTTCAAAATAGCCATGTTGCCTTTATCACATTTTCAGTCTCCCTTTCTTCCACCACACATCTCCTTTCCAATAGTCAATCAATCATTACACAGTTGTGCAACAGGAAATTACAAAAAACACAGTTGACTGTTTTGTCTCAAATAAAGCCAAATATGAATGTGTGAAAGGGACTATTCACTAGTTCTTGATTAGTTTCTTAGTTAAGCTCTTGTGGTTTTGCAGTTCCTTGAACATGTTGGTTGCGATAGGTTGAGAGGCCCCTTTCACCATTTGATTCCATATTGTGAGGTATAGAACATTGTATAAGGGGCCAATAGCAAGTCCAATAGCTTGCTCTATTGAGGATCTGCCTCTAAAACATCTTTATACATACAGTTATTGATTACTTTAGCCTCAGAGTTGTTAACAGTTCAGAAAATGGAGGGACAAGTGGGCAGGTGGCTGTGGCTCAGGAGGTAGAGCGGGTCGTCCACTAATCAGAAGATTGGCTGTTCGATTCCGCATGTCGAAGTGTCCTTGGGCAAGATACTGAACCCCAAATTGCTCCTGATGGCTGAGCCATCAATGTATGACTGTGTGTGAATGGTTAGCTCTGTCTGATGGGCAGGTTGGAACCTTGCATGGTAGCCTCTGTACCCATTCAGCGTATCAATGTTTGTGAATGGGTGAATGTTACTTTTAATGTAAAAGCACTTTGAGTGGTCAGAAGACTAGAAAGGCGCTATACAAGTACAGTCCATTTACAAGTGCTAGCTTGTTTGTGATTTAGTATTGCATTTCCATTAAGTTTGGGGACTCACCATGAAAAAGATGATGACATCACTACAACATCATAAGGGTTATTTTCCCAGATTTCACAATGCTCCATAGCCACAGAAGACACAGGCTCAGTATGCCCAACTTGACTAATAAAATGACATAATCAACTGTAAATTCTGAGTGTGAGCCAGGTCTACCTATAGTCATAGAAGTCTAGAAGGTGTTGGGTACATTACCATTACATTTTGTTTTCTTCTTTATAATCATTTAGTACTGTTTATACAGACTTTTGGTTCAACCTGCTTGCTTGTTATTGGAAATGCATCTGTCTTGCTCAGTTGCACTGTAGAAAGGACCATCTCCTGTTTTGAAAGGCTCCACTCTGTTCACTGAGATACTATATATGGATGACCCTTAAGAAAATGTCCAATCTTGCTCTCCATAATGCACCGAGATCTTCCTTAAACTTTACTTTTTATTATAGAATGTAAGCACAAGATGTGGGCATTATGTGTGTAAAAGTTTATGCGTGTCATATTAAAACCCACCTGTGTTCCTGGGGAAGTGTGTTTTTACTGAACTCAACTCTCTTTATTTTGTTTTCTTTCCTCCTTTGTTTTCACTCCTGTTGTTATTGGCTCACGAGGGAGGGCAGGGTAGAGGAGATGTGTACAATGGACAGAGGTAGACAGATTTAAGGAATAGGAGAGCAGCAGGAAAGAGAAAGGAGAAAGACATAGACACATATAGGGGGACTAACAGATTATACATGACACCATAGAGAAAATTCAAGGAGGAGTCTGGGCAAACCAAAGAGAGACTGTGGGAGTGAAGCTGCAGTGGAGTTTGTATATGAGAGATAGAGACTGGAATGATGAGAGAGAAAAACCTGAGTGTGTGTTGACTGGATCTTTTGCATCAGCAGTGGTTAAGACAATAAGAGAGGGGAGAGAGTGCAGCGTCAGAAAGTCTTCCTGCTACAGAAAAGAATTGCAATGAAATTTTTACTACAGTTGATCCAGCTGAAGTTACACTCATCCAATTGTACATTTTTGTACATTTTTGTACAATTGGATTAACAATTGGAATTAAACAAGTTAGCATAATTAATTTGTTAATTTTGAAATCTGATTTTTATTCAGTCTTAGTCTTCTGATGGAAATGTTTAGGATAAAATTTTTGTTAGTTTCAGTCAACATTCACTGATATTTTAGTCTCATTTTTGTCATGCATTTTTAACCTTTCTGTCTTCTAGGCATCTTTCTTGTGTATAGTTGCCAAGGTTACAATTATGTTCTCATCTATTGCAAAGTTAGTTGAAAAGACAGTGTTTTCTTGTTCTCACACACAGTGTCCATGTGACTGTGATCTGCAATAACATAACAGACTCTCCTCAGGAAACTCTGTGTTTGAACAGAACATTCCTGTTCACCTAGCGTGGGCATTAGCAAAGCTACCTGTGCTCTCTACTGCAGAGCAGCTGATCATTCACTCATTTATTCATCAAAATCCTGTTCACTGTCTGGGTTTAGCTTGAGAAGAGAAGCTCAAATGAAGAATGTAGGGATATTTCCTTAGTGAACATCTAGAGGAAGATTTAGATAGCAACATGAATCTTAATGTTACATCCACATCCACAGCACTTGATAATGTTAGAATAATAATGTTACAATATAATGTTAGCTTTTTATGAATAAGGCTGTGCTGCCTGCATGTTTTTACATTTTGCCAGCTGTTTTGTTGCTGCTTCTTGTCTAATTCTCAGTGGACTGTAAATTAATTTAATCCATAAATCTGTTTCTTTGTCAGATAACATTACTACCAGAAAGAACATTACTGAATGCAAGACACTTCCATGTAGCAACAAAGCAACAGCTCAAACAGCTAAATCATCTCATGAACAACAGATATCATTGTCTATTCGTCTGTCTTTCACATTATCCTTTAGTGTTTTATTTGTTCATGAAAATGTGAAACATTTCACCATAATTCCTGTTTTTAACAGTTACTTTTTATTGATTTTGTTTTGTTTCATCATGAACAAAGGGTAGTTGACAAATATTTTTCGACATAGTTTTTGTTGAGTAAATTAACACTGATTTGAAGCTCCTTGAGATCCTGATTCAGCACTCTGAATATTGCTTGTCAGACTGTTTATTGAATATTGCCCCAGCTGACACAGCTTGCTAAATGTGATCTATCTTAGTTCTGACACTAATTGTTAAGTTGTCCCAAAAAGCTATTTTGATGATTTTATAGATTTTTTAGACTGAAAATGATAGCATTGGTTGTTTGTTCACCTGTAAAGCCATCCATTTGACCTTTTCCTGACAAGCAACCTCTTGCAGTCATATAAACCATGACTATCCTCTGTGAATGGCACAGGTGGAAGCAGCATGATATTGTTATTCTGCCACAAAACCACCTATGGCAGACACCCATCTTGTACCCAACTGTCTTCTACCAATATCTTTTAAACATGACCATGATCTGTCCTTAACCTCAACCAAGTAGTTGCCTAAAATTTTCCTTACCCTAACCAAAGAGGTGATCATAGAATCAAATCAAATGAGTTATTGTTGGAAATCTTGTGTGGGTCATTTTGGAAAGGCAATGACAGGAGTGTGCTAGAAGGTCATTGAGGTATGACGACTTGTATTTTCCCTGTCAGCAATGCAAGCCTAAAGATGCTGATCTTGTTCAATCTGTCTGTTCAACACTCCAGACCAGAGCAGCATATCTGCATGAACCCTTTGCACTTTGAACGTTCTTGTTGTTCATTCTGAAGAATCATTTATATTTCAGGCGAGTCTCCCTAAAAATACCATTCATATATGACAATACTGAAGCGCATGATTTACATCCTTGCATGAATTCAAAGATAATGTGACATGGTTGTTGCTACGCACAGACTTAAACATAGCATATTTCCCTTGTATCAAGATACTGCTGCTAAGTGTCTTGCCAGATGTTCATCTTTATGCATTCAGCATGCCTGCTGATTCTTTTGCATGCAGTTGAGAGGATCATATAAGGTTGCATGAATTCAAAGGAAATGTGACATGCTTGTTGCTTCACATAATTACTCATACCTAATAATTGCATAATAATCATATCTCCTATTAAAATCCATTTGTAGTAAGGTTCAGCAGCAGGGCATCTTGCCTGTGTCCATTGCAATTTACTCAGTTGAGGTCATGCATCATGTTCTCTCACCAGAACTTAATATTATCGTATATATTAAGTCAAGGAAATATTAGTCACATTTCCAGGTCTATATTTTTAATCTGGGGCTCTACTGGAATATCTTTGTATAATTTACGATTCAAAAAAACCTTATATATCTTATACTGACCCTTAACACAGCCTTGGAACAGATCATTTTAACTTCTGTCTCTTTTAGGGCCCCTTCCGATGAGCCCGTCTCTGATCTGATTGGCCAGCTTCCGGATGCTTGGGAGGCTACGTAAGCAAACCATGAAACAGATAATAGCAGGATTTCACTACTTTTTCTCATTCTTTACTTGAAATGTCAACTTCTTGAATATACCCATACATGTTTGAGCTGGAAGTTGATCCTAAATGTTAGAGTGGACAATGCAAACAGCACATGGAAAAACCTTATCAACAACCTTAGTAACCAAAGCTACAGAATGGATGGCCATGTATGGGCATGTGTGACGAGCTGACTTCAGCTTGTCGGCAAGGTAGAAGAAATGTTGCAAATGAAGCGTTCACAGCAAGTTGAAGCCCTGGTTTTTGACTTGCAGGGAGCATTTCTACATATATCAACATCAAGTTTTGAAACTTTGACCATGTTTAACATAGATATCCAACAGATTGAGATTAGATTAGAGATGAACTAAACTGAATGTTATTACAATAAATGGTTAAAATCTTGATTTGAGTGTTCTCACTGAGCAGTGACTATGCTTACAGTGTGAATCTGGATCAAGAGTTTGGAAAATGTGGATGTTCTGTCTATAACGTACAGCCTTTCATAACAGTAAGTATGTGAATATACTTCAAATATATTAACCTTTATGACACTTTCATGCAGTGGTGCTTTGAATAAACTGTCTTTGCATTTGATCAGAATTCCTCGCAACAAACAGCTTGAAAGACAAGATGCATTTCATTGCAGGTGTGTGTGTACAGGTATTCCTCATGTTGTGGGGACATAAATCTGTTTACACAGTCATATTGTGGGGAGTCACTATCCTTGTGGAGACAAAAACCCCTTTAACGTAAATTATTAATTTTAGGGTGAAAATTTTGGGTTTATGGTTAAGTTAAGATAGGGGTTGGAGTTAACTCTCCAGGAAAAGAATGTAAGTCAATGTAATGTCCTCTGAAGTGACCAAAAACACGACTGTGTGTGTGTGAGCGCGCACGCCTGTTAAGAAAGAATACCTTCTTGTATCTGTCCTGGTGGTACTGGTGGTAAATATGGTTATCGCTGCACACAAACATGCGCACAGACACCGACAGTGGTGTGGAGCAGACAGGCAGGAGAGTCCTGCTGCTGCTGCTTTGCCTGGTTCTCACAGCCTGTCAATGGAAACCTGTGGAGGGGAAAATATTTGCCTTAGAGGCCTGGAAGACAGAGCGGCAGAACCTAACCAATTTCAGACCTGATCCAAGTCAAAACGGAAGAGACAGAGAGCAGCCACAGGGCAAATACCAGGCTGCCTGAGAAAGAAGGGGATATTTCTACCCAAACCTGACAAAACCTAACAGCAGTCAGTGGGCCAGGATAAGCTAAATTTCACACATAATTGCTTGGTTTGGGTTGGGCTCCAATACCTTGTTGAAAAATACTATTAGCAATTTAACAGTCAAAAAATGAGAAATCTAATGCTCAGGTTCAGCTCAAGCTTGATGCAAAGTCTTTTCAGGCCGGAGTCAGATGAGACTCATTTTTTCATCTGAAAAACTGTAGTTCTTAAGTATTTTAAGCTCCAGAACTTAACGTAGCATTTTATTAGTTTTTTGTCAGGTTTGTTTGTTCAGTCATGCACCCTTGATAATAAAAAACACAGAATTTTCCAACAATTTTCCAATAAAGAGAAAAGTATGCAGAGGGAGAAAAACAATCAAGTGAGTGACCAGATGATTTGCCATTCAAATATGAGGTTGGTTGCACAGACAGCCAATAATGAAAATCTCAGTGTCAGCTAATCTCAAAATCAAATGTTGAGAGTTATATATTCGCCAAAACACAGGAAATATTTAAATGTGCCACCCAAGAGTCCACAGTCCAGTTTGCTCAGTTAATTCACCACTCCAACCAACAGTAAAGTCTGCCAGTCAAATCTGAAACTTTCAGCATGTGCCAGTAGTTCAGGTCCAAGACGAAATGCGATACCGAGGTTGTAAAATAACTGGACTTAAGTATGGTGTGGAGGATTTTGAGAACAGGGGAAATCGTTAAGGTATTAATCGTGGAGGTGGTCTGTTTTAGCGTGACTCTGAATTTTGGGGTAATGGTTCAGAGCATGTAAAGAACACTTAAAGAATAGGAAGAGCGCCACAGAGGACTGCACACAGGCCTGCTTCAGACTACAAAGCCAGGCAGAGCTCTTAAATCATGTTAGTGAACTGGATCTAGAATATTTTTATACTTCTTCTGAAATTACAACTAAGTCCAGGGTTTCTGCCAGTGTATTGCAAGCCCGGGTTGACCCCCACCAGGCCTAAGCATCAAGGAATTTTTTAAATGTATTTTAAGATGTTTTCTTAACTAAAATGTGTTATACAAGTAGCATTAGCTCAGTGTGTAGTGTGCAGTCGAGAGAGAGAGAACACGTGTGTGACAGTGAGGCTGCAGAGAGTATGAAGTTAACAGTATGACTGTGAACAGTGCAGTGTGTGTACAGTTTAGGCTATTTGTCGGTGAATACATGCTACAACTCCGCAAGACCCAAGTTCCTGTGTCTTGTTTGCCACCTAGTAGGGATGCCATGGTAAGGAAATTTTCGGATCAATTAATAAACGTGACAACATTGGTGTTACTGGTTATACTAGACATTTTACAAGATAAGATATTCTTCGATGACGCCCAATATCTATAGAGCGCTTACTTTGATCTTAACATTAGATTTTTAGTTTAGATCTTCCCCATACTTAAGAGTCAGTGACGGCGGGCTTCAGTCTGCTGCCAGCCGGTCATCCTCCATGTGCAGTCGTGCTGCGGCACACACAGACGCGGGGACAAGCTAGAGGATGGGAGAGTTTCTTCCGAAAACAAGCACTGTGACCCGGGGAGACATTAGAGCAGCTCTTTGTGTTTACATCAGAGAGTAGTCACTCCACTACTCTGTGCTGCGACTCTGCTGCTGCTGCTGTGGACGGTCACAAAGCAGACACTTTCAGTTTATAATTGTAGCATCTGTAGTCTGTCTAAGTATTGATAATACACTTAGTATTTTACAATTTATTAGATAATTATTAGATAATTGTTATAATTATTAGTAGAGTATTTTTATTTGATGAACATAGGCGCTGATATGCGAAAATGAACTAAATGGTTTTTATTTCTGTAAAAAAAAAGCAAAACGACAGTGGGGGCCATAGGCAGGTAATGTAACAAGTAACAACAAGTAATGAACACTGTGTATCAACTGTAACACCTCCTGAGCTCTGTAGCTGTAGAGGCTTTACAGTTGGACTCTTCTAGACTCGATTTATGCACACTTGTCGTGATTGTGAAACATCAATGAAAAAAGTGAGAGCTTTTGATTCTGAAGAAATGACACCAACACCTATTGCTGAATGTTTCTTTATTTCGAACACATTCTTAGAGTAGCATCATCTTTGTGGTTTAAGACTTTGGTTGTGGTTTAAGACTCAGCTTTAGACTGCTCTGAACACCCAGAAGGCAGGGCAGAGCGGATCGTCCACTAATCGGAAGATCGGCGGTTCAATTCCCAGCTCCTCCAGTCCACATGTTGATATGTCCTTGGGCAAGATACTGAACCCCAAATCGCTGTCACTTTGGTCGCTGGTGTTGCTTACTTCACGTTTCTCACTCTGGAGCTGCCAATAATCAGAGTTGGTTTCTCAGTGAATGTGTCACTGAGTGGGGAGAACCTGTTAGAAACGTGAACTGGTGGGTGGTGAACCATGGGCTTCTGCTTAGGGCTATGCTTCCTTCAGACAGTCACCCAGCCACCCTAGCTTTCCAGCTGCTCAGGAACTACCGGGGGATATTATTCAGTATGTATTACATGTTATATCTCAGTGGGTTTTATCTTCAATCTTGTGTTATGCATTCTATGTATTCTAGTTTCACTGTATTTTATTAGGGCCTGAGCATGAAAGTGCCAGGGGCCCAATGGTATTGCGAGAAATCTATCGTTTTTGTAGAGATTATTAGGGGCCTTTATTTGAGGCCTTTAGGATGCATGAGAACTCACAAAACTTTGCATCTATGTTTGAACAAGTAAGTATTACGATTATTGTCACAATTGGGCTTGGGCGTGGCACTTCAGCTCATTAGCACCTCTTAATTACTTTTAGAATTTTTGAGGTGCTAGGGATGCTCAAAAACTCAAGGTCTCGAGTTTGGGTGTGGCAAATTCAAAGCCCCCACCTTTAAATTTGATGTTGATGTATGAAATTTGGTGATTATGATGTACCACCTCCAGACTTTAAAAAAAAGCCTATTGGAGGTATTCCCTAAGTCCAACAGGAAGTCAGCTATTTTGAATCTACTTTGTAATGTTTTTTCAAAGTGAAGCCACTGGGCTCTTCTCATTTCTCTATTTCCTTCTGCCTGCGACCTAGAAATAGATCTCAGCGCATCATGATTAAGGATGTCTCAATTCCTAAAATGCATGTGGAGGAGAGAGGAGGCTTGCCAGAGGAGCTATGACCACCCGTGACGTATAACAGAGGCGTGACACACAGTTGGAATATACAAACCATATGTAGTGCTTCACACCATTTGTAGTGCTTTACACAATAAAATATATAAAGTGTGTGTATGTGCGTGTGCGTGTTAAATAAAATAGGTATAACAATTCGTGACATTCGTACATTCTTGTCATATTATACCACGTTGTGATTTGAATTAAAAGTAAATATATAATTTGTCATGAACACAGTAATGCTCATCTGTCAGAGTTCCACTCCCACTCCTTTGGAACCCTGGATTGTTGTCCGGGTTGACAAAGAAGTAAGAACTCCTCCCGTACTCCAGCACCAGGGTCTATCCAGCTGGGTAATACGCACCTTCAGTTATTCACTAAAGTTGCCTGGGTCACAGCACAATTATAGCTGCAGTTTCAGTCAATGATAACATTGTCTCCTCCTTGGATAAAAAAACAATTTTGTGCTACTCTCTTCCTTGACCTCTCAAAATCGTTTGATACCGCTGATCATAAAATCCTACTTCATAAACTACAGTCTATAGGTTTAGATGAAGCCATGCTTAATTGGTTCTACTCTTACCTTACAGAGAGAACTCAGACTGTTGTTACTGATGGTACTCAGTCAAACCCTCTTACCATCAGAAATGAGTTGCCACAGGGGTCTATTCTTTGTCCATTGCTGTTTACATTATGCATAAATAACATAATTCTCCCTAATCAATACTTCAGTGTCATTTTTTGCAGAAGATACAATGTTACAGACGGGTGACAAATTAAAGGAAAAACTGGTACAATGCCTGAATGCTTGACCCCTACAGTGACCCTTAGATGGAAGGGTCACTACAAATCAATACAAAGTTGTTCTGAGTGATCACCTTTATCCTATGATGAAACATTTCTATCCTGGTGGGAGTGGTCTCCTCCAAGATGACAGTGCCCCAATTCATAGGGCAAGAGAGGTCCCTGAATGGTTTGATGAGTATGAAAATGATGTGAATCATTTCACAGTCACCAGATCTCAACCCAGTTGAACACCTAAGGGAGATTTTGGACTGAAATGTTAGACAGCACTCTCTACCACCATCATCAAAACACCATATGAAGGAATATCTCTTTGAAAAATGGTGTTTATCCCCCCAGAAGAGTTCCAGAGACTTGTAGAATCAATGCCAAGGTTGAGGAACACCATTCTTCAAAAAGATATTCCCTCATATGGTGTTTTGATGCCCCTGACAACATAACAGAGCCACCAGATCTCCTCACTGTGGGGGTCAAGCATTCAGACCTGTACCAGATTTTCCTTTAATTTGTCACCCATCTCTATATAGCCCAGGCTGCACCCCAGCCCAGGCCCTGACTCGTCTTCAGTCTGCCTTTGATGCTTTTCAATTTATCACTCCTTAATCACAGACTAGTTTTAAATGCAGAAAAGACCAAGTACATGGTATTCTCCACCTCCACAAGTGACTCTGACTATCCTGCCATTACAACTTTAAATGGCACCCATATTACTCTTGCTGAGTCATACAAATACTTAGGAATTTGGCTTGACAGCAGACTATCATTCAAGATTCATATTCAACATTTGACAGAAATTAAAAATCAAACTAGGCCTCTTGCATAGAATCAAATGATGTCTGTCTACTTCCAACCATAAAACTATTGTGCAGTCAACCCTTATGTCTGTCCTTGACTATAGAGATATTCTGAATTGCCATGCTGCCCCATCTACACTTGAGCAGTTGAATGTGTGTATCAGTGCATCACGCTTAATAACTCATGACAAATTTGGTACTCATTATTGTTCTCTGTATCAGAAGGCTGGTTTGACTTCCTTACAGACAAGAAGAAATAACCATCTCATGTTATTTGTCTATAAAGCTCTACTGCTGAAGCTTCCAAACTACTTCATATCTCTTCTCTCATTTAAATCTAGAAACTACAGTACATGATCCAGTTACTACTTAACCTTAGATATCCCTCATGTTCGCACTAATGTTGGCATAACTGGTTCCAGGTACTATGCACCTTTTAAATGGAATGAACTGCAAACTACCCTCAAACTTGAGTCTTTCATTTCTCTTGGAGATTTTAAAGCTTTATTATCTGATGTTTTTTATGAGTCTTGTGACAGTTATTAATTCCTTGTTTTTGTGTAGTTGTGTTGTTTCTGTCTGCTGATTGTGTTCTTGTCTTATGAATGTTTCTTGTTCTCAGGCCTCTCTTAGAAAAGAGGTCTTAATCTCAATGAGATTGCCTGATTAAATAAAGATTTAATAAAATAAAATAAAAACTGCACTTGGTGCATGTAATTTCTTTTGTTGTAAAGCACTTTGAGCTGAATTTTATTGTATGAAAGGTGCTATACAAATAAAGTTATTATTGTTAATAATAACAAAAATAATAATAATAATAACAACAACAACAACAACAATAATAATAATAACAATAATAATAATAATAATAATAATAATAATAATAATAATAATAGTGTAAACTGATTTTACAACAGCACGTGCTTCCAGGTCTTGGAGAGTACAACTGCATATGCAAAAAAGTTATACACTACAATTTTGAAAATGAAAAAAATTAGCCACTACTAATTTTGACGAAGAAAAATAATGAACAGATAAAAATTCTGATATTTTTCAATGTGGCATCAATTGAGAAAGAACTCACTGTAAGTCTGACAATGTTATAGGAGTGCAATGCTCAAACAGTGCTCTTTTTACCAAACCCTAAGAGTTGGAAGATCAGGAAACAATCATATGAGTCATGTTTGGAAATGGTCATTCTGGAAGGAACATACATTTAGTATTAGTAGTAGTAATTTATTACAACTTGTAGTGTTGGATATACAGCTAGATAAATTATATCACCATCCTAATACCCTGCCACAAGCCAAGTGGGTCCTTGGCTTGTACTTAATTAATGGACCATAAATGTTAATATAGTTCAATCCTCCTGGCTGTGACCGTAAGTAAGGGTCTGTCACAGTTGTCCTCTTGTAATTCAAAGATCCATGGAGACTTTCATAGTCCATCCAGCAAACCTCTTGTTTACACTGCCTGTTAGGGACCAAACAGCAAGGCACAGGAAGAAAGAAGAAAAAGAAAAAAGTTATTTCAATAGACTACAGTAAACAGTTAAATTACTTTGATGTACTGGCCTATTACAAAATATATCCAAGATTTGGTAATGTAAATCATACATATATGTAATAAACAACACCCTTTTAAACAATGTTGGAATTTTAAAAAAAAAACTTTATTTTTCAAAAAGCCATAACAAATTCATAACTGTTTTCGATTCATAAACACAATAACACTTGAATCAACAACAGCAACAGCATGTGCATGGAGCACTGATGGTCATATCCCAGTGTCAGGATGTAGGGGTACGGCCTCAACACCTCAGCCTGCTGGAGGTATTCCACCATATTTGTTCCAACCAAAGAAAGAAAGAAAGCAAGAAAGAGAGAAATAAAAGATTATGTTGAAAAGCAGAGAGTAAGCAGGATAATGGAATACCAAGTTGGGGTGTAACAATATCAATACTGAATAAAAAAGAAAGCGAAATCTAGTTAGAGAACTGTCCTCCTTCATTAAAATCAGTGGTATGGCAACATTTTGCTTTCCCCATTTCATATAAGGCTAAAAATGTGCATGTTGTTGACAAAAACGTGTGCCATCTGTGCCACTCAGCACTATAAACAGTTAACTAGCCAACATATTTGGAGCACCAGTTTTCCACAAAGTATTAAAGAGCTGTCACATGTTTAACCAAACCTGCAGCCCCTGTTCTGAATCTGATTATCTACACTGTTTTGTGACTGTCAATTCATGCACAGCTTTTAGATTATGGCTTGGAGGAGTAAGGTGTAAATGCACACAGTGCAATGTGAACAGATCTGCCTCACCACATCTGGAGGTGATCTGGCTCACACTGACTCAAAGTCAGTCACACTCAGCCAGGTGTATATGCAATTTGAACAGCTAAGTCATATTTTCATCAGGAGAGGCAAGTGAATGAAGCAAAAAGAATTATTATTGTCACAGACTAGTTCAGTGCACATGACAATGAGGGGAGACAAGTCAAGTTAAAGTGCCAATTATTTGTTTTATGGAAAATAAAGCAACTTAACTATCTACAAAAGGCATGAGGTGTGGAGAGTAACTGCATCAGTAGTGAATGGAATGTGTGGATGAGTGAGGTGTGTGTATGCTACTGTTGAACACAGGAGGAAAAAAATGCCAAACCAAACCCAAAACCAGGAGATGTGGAGCCTAGGAGAGAGAGAGAGAGAGAGAGAGAGAGAGAGAGAGAGAGAGAGAGAGAGAGAGAGAGAGAGAGAGAGAGAAAGAGACACAATGAGATCAGACTGGTATTTATAGCCTTGGTGGAGCCCTACCCAAGTGTCACTACATTACATTAACGACCCACCTTGACTTCTACCTCCTGCAGGAAGTGGCCAATCAAACCACTGCAGGCAGAAAGGGAGGCGGTCGTAACAATTATACAGATAATATTGATGATTAAGTCTTGTCAAAAGTCTTTGGTGCTTAGACTCTGCAGGGATAAATCAAGGGACATCAGTCCTGAGCAGCAGCAAGATAAATCCAACCATAGAGTCCAGACACTGGTGTTGGTGGTGGCTGATGACTTCTGCTGAGACTGATAGGGCTGATGAGGTTGATAAAGTGATGCACTGCTGAATCTGCGAATGGGTGGTGATGGGGAGGTGGTGGAGTGTGCAAAACAGCACCATAAAAGCACTAAGGCAGAGAGGGAGAAAACATTTAAAAAGGCAGCCACAATATGATAGGCTGACAATGAAAGTGTGCTACTGTGCTATTGGTTAGATGTGACCAGCTGATAGGAACAGCTAACGTCTCACTTGACACCCCAGGCAATGACAACAAGTTATGAGTGACCATGCATGAGGAATAGGAATGACAGAGGTTTGAGAAGTAAAACTACAGACCTGAGCATGCAAAAGATAGTCTTCCTCACTGAACTTTCGCTAAAGCTCCATTTCAATCAGGAGAGACAAGTGAATGAGGCAAAAAGAATTGTTTATTATACAGATGATATTGATGATCATATAAAAAGTCTTTGGTGCTTAGACTCTACAGGGACATTTTGAATCGAGGGATATCAGTCCTGAGCAGCAGCAAGATAAATCCCCCTAAATATGGGGTGCAAGCTCCAGAGAAAACACAGCCTAATATTCTCCAACAAAGAATGTTTACTTACCAAGGAGGGATGAAATCATAAAAAGCTGCATAATCTGCTAAGGGATGAACCGTAATGATGAGCATGACACAGTTTTTTTTTGTTTTTTTTTTCAAGCTGATTAGAATCAACAGTGTACCATAAATGAATAGAAAGAAACAAAACCAACCGGCAATGACAAGGACAGCACTGACCTGGACAGCCACACATTTCTGGGCTTAGCTCGCAATGGCTAGAGATAGGCAGTGACCTGCTTGCAATATGTAGGCTTTAGTGAGCAATGTTTACCTCATATTGTCTTATGTTACACCTTGAACATAGACTTACCATTATACTGTCATGCTTTGTGCAATTCACTATTTTCCAGTGCAATATTTTAGAACAATGCTACACACTATGTGAGTATTACCACTGCAGGTCAAATCTGAGTATGACATAGGTGCGTATACAGTAAATAATTCTCACTCTTTTCTTCTAGTTTGAACTGCTGAGATGAGTGAATTTCCCCTGTGGGCATTAATAAAGGTTGGTTCATTCATAATAAGACACTGAAGACCTGAAATTCGGCACTGATTGACCTGGCCAAAAGAGGTCAGCAGTGACCTGAAAATTAGTTAGAAAGAGTCGCTCAATATAGATAACACTGCCTAATATTTTCCCCAAGCTTACTTACCAAGCAGGAATAAAACAGGTCTCAATTAATCATTTGGCATAGTCTACTAAGAGATGAAACATAAAAAAATAGTGTGACAGGACAGCTAACAATTTGAGCTTAGCCAGCAATGGCTAATGGACAGTAACAACCTTGACAGCTAACAATTTGAGCTTAGCCAGTGTAAACAAAAGTTAAAACAAAAAGGCACTTTATGATCCTTGGTTGGAAATACACTCTCTGAGCTTCCTCATTACCTGCCCCGACCACATCTGTTACACCAGCAATGGCAAATGGTTAGCAATGACCTGAACACTCACTTACCAAGTTTGAATAAAACAGGTCTCAATTAATATATATTAATATTATAATATTAATATTAATATTAATATATATACATGACTTGAATTTACTTACCAAGCAGGAAAGAAACAGGTCACAAATTAATCATACAAAAACGATATAATCTAAGAGACTGAACGAAATAATGAGCATGACTACTCTTTTTTTGAGTTTACATTATATGCATGAAAAGTAAAAAGTGTACCATAAATGAAAAAACAGAGACAAAACACAGCTAATGTTCAGCGTTTAAGTTAGACATAGAGACCACAAGGGAAGCTGAGCACTTACAGTCATTGCCATTCCCTCCACAGAATGTTCTAAAACACTCTATGACCCTTAGAATATAGTAAATATATATGACAGGTGGCTCTGCCGCCCCATCCATCAGCCGGGAACTTAGCTAGCACAACCTGCTTGCAATGTCTGGGCCTTAGCCAGCAATGCTAGTGATCAGGAATGATATATATTATAGTAATTATTAGGCTGGGCAGTAGTCCACATTGATGAATTGAATTTTGCAATGATTGGACACACCAAAAGAGCTCAGCAGTGACCAGAAATTAATAATTAGAGAGTGCAGCTAAATAATAGGTGAGACAAAACATGAAACCACCGACCAATCTCTACCATTCCTGTCTTGACCAGGTTTAGGAAAAGCAGATTTTATCCAAAACATCGTCCTCAGCCACCTTCCAGAACAATAGGTAGCAATCTAATAGCAATAGCAATCTATTAAACCTACTCATAATTCTGAGCATCCCATAGCAAATATTAACACAAAATGCCTACAACTTGGGCTCATTAATATTAGATCACTCACTAACAAAGATCTACTGATTAACAACATAATTAAAGAACATAATATTGACATTATGGGATTATGTGAAACCTGGCTAAAGCCATTAATTGAAGCTTCCCCCTCATATTTTACCAATTTTCATGTTGCTTGGTCATCTAAGAAAGGCAGGGGCGTCGGCCTAATCTTTAACTCCAGTCTAAACCTGCTACCAGACCTAAATAATAAACCCTCTTCCTATGAGATACTCACTATGCATCCCTTCACCCCGTTCGCATGGCTCCTAACTATTTTGGTACTCTCCCTTTCTACTTAATCATCCTTTATCACCCTCTTGGGCCCTATTCATCTTTTTTAGAAGAATTCTCCAGTTTCCTTTCTGACCATGTAACTCATACAGATAATATCCTAATCATTGGTGATTTTAATATTCATTTAAACTGTAGAGTTGATCCACTTAGCAACGCTTTTATGTCATCCATTGACACCTTTGGCTTTACTCAGCTGGTTCATGAACAAACTCATTCAAACAGCAATACTCTTGATCTGGTACTCATGCGTGGTATTATCATTTCAGACCTAGATGTACTGCCATATCCATTGGCACTATCAGACCATTTTCTTAAGTTTCAAGTTGTTCTGCCTTGTCGGCATTCAACTCCAGTTGATACCTACAGCATGTGCCGAATTGATTCTTCCACAATCACACACACTGACCTTCTACCCAAAACTCTTGCCTTTCTACCAGAACGACTTGAATCTGTTGATGAGTTCACGGATAAAGTTAACTCCATTCTTCGTGACTCGCTTAACTCTGTTGCACCGTTACTCACTAAGACCCACCATCTTAAAAAAACGTCCCCCTAGTCCAATGATGAAACTCGTGCACGTGTGTGCACGAGTGTGTAGAAAGCTTGAACGCAAATGGCGTTCATCCAAACTTGAGGTTTTTCGTCTAGCTTGGAGTGATAGCTTAATGAAATACAAATGTATGCTCTCTGTCTACTTCTCAGATCTCATCTCACACTAACAAAGATAACCCGAAGTTTCTTTTTGACACAGTCACAAAACTCTCAAACCCTTCCCTTTAGTGAGTTTCACTGCAACTAAATTTCTTAATTTCTTCAATCACGAACTTGACTGTATTAGAGATTAGATTAGCAACTCTCTACCCACCGGGGGTGTTATTCCCCCTTCAAATTGTATATTGGGTGCATTGGAGGACCACCCCTGTGCTGTCACAATTTGAGGCTCTCCTTGGACACCTTCTCTAGGTTGGTGCTTTCCTCCAAATCCACAACCTGCCTATCTGACCCTATTTCCGCTAAATTGGTTAAGGAACTTCTCCCAATAATTGGCCCTTCGCTACTCAACATTATTAACACCTCTCTCTCCTCTGGTATTGTGCCCTACTCCTTTAAATCTGCCGTTATTAAACCACAACTCAAAAAATCTACCCTTGATCCTGATATTATCAGTAACTTCATACTGATCTCCAATCTCCCCTTCCTCTCTAAAGAATTGTTTCCACTCAACTAACTGACTACCTCTCATCCAACAGTCTACTCGAACCATTTCAGTCTGGCTTTAGATCGTTCCATAGCACTGAGACTGCTCTCACAAAAGTGGTAAATGACCTACTCCTTGTCTCAGATTTGGACTGCTCTTCTGTTCTTATCTTACTTGATTTAAGTGCAGCATTTGATACCGTCAATTGTAATATTCTTTTAAATCGCCTAGCTAGCTACATTGGTATCTGTGGTATCAAATTTCACTGTTACGCAGATGACACCCAGATTTATATACCAAATTGCAAACCTTGAATTATGCCTAGTCGCTGTTACAAACTGGATGTCACAAAACTTGTTGCGACTAAATGCCACTAAAACTGAAATGCAAGTTGTTGGCCCAAAATTCCAACTTCCTCTTCTTACAGACCCCACTTTAAACTTTGGGGACTGCATAATTAAACAGAGCTCCACAGTTAAAAACCTTGGTGTTATTTTTGACTCGGCTCTCTCATTGGATGTACACATTAGGGAAATCCCCAAGATTGCATTTTTCCATCTTCGCAATATCTCAAAAATCTGCTCTCTGCTTAGTATGGTGGATGCTGAAATTCTAGTACATGCCTTTGTTTCTTCACGACTGGATTACTGTAATGTCCTATTTTCTGGTATACTTAGCTGCAGTATTAAAAAATTACAACTTGTGCAAAATGCTGCCGCCAGAATACTAACTAGAACTAGAAAATTTGACCATATTACTCCAGTCCTAATCACCCTTCACTGGCTCCCAATCCAAGCCAGATCTGACTTAAAGGTGCTTCTCTTAGCTTATAAATCACTACATGGGCTTGCACCATCATATCTTTCTGACTTCATCACCCCTTATACTCCCCCTCGTGCACTCTGATCATATGATGCTGGATATCTTGCTGGATAACTGTTCCTAGAATCAAGAAAAAATCAGTAGTCAGTCGAACATTCTCTTACCGAGCTCCCTATCTCTGGAACCAGCTACCTCTTATAATCAGGGAAGCTACTTCTGCTGAAATCTTTGAATCTAGACTCAAAACATACTTACTCTTGCAATCATATGACCTGCTTTAACACCACTGACGTGGGTTTGATATAGTCTTTTCCCTTACCCCAGTGAGGCTGTAGAACAGCTACACTGTCTAAATAATATCTCCATTCCTGCTATCAGTTCTAGGTATATGATAATATGCGCGTGTCACACGATGAGCTACCTCAGATGGTTCACTGTGTTTTGGACCACTTTTAAATTTTCCATAATTTATCTTTTTTTGTGTCATAACTCCTCGATTCTTTTAATATTGTTTGATTGTTTTAACATTGTTATACTACTGTAAAGTGTATTGAGACACCCTGGTGTGATTTTGCACTTTAAATAAATAAACTTTAACTTTACTTGAACTTTTATTGGCTCCCATGATTGTAAATGCAACATTTCGGTCAGATAGACCTCATCAGTTATTAACCACTTTTCCACTCGTTGGCTTGGTAGCAGGAACAGTCTGGCATTACTTTTAATTTTTTTTTATGTGACATATTCATAATGGTTTCTTCATCATCCAACTAAATAGCAAAAATACTCACTCTATACTTAAGTCTTATATAGTAATTCTTACTTGTATTTTAAGCCTTAGCCTTCTTATAATATGTGGAAATTATTTCCAGTGTTCCTACATCTGATTCTATTGTATGATTACAGGCTCATTTACATTTCACTTTGTGGAATATGACTTTTTGCTGTCTCTTAAACAGAGGTTTTCTGCAGGTACTTTGTAACACCGTTTCAACTCACACTGTATGAAGTACTTCATTCATGGCTCTAATGATGTTGCTCATAATTAATAACCCCGCCTCTTTCACATGAACGCGCTTGTAGCTGGATAGGAAAACCCAGAGCTGACTGAGCTGGTTGATAAACAGCTTCATAGTACTGGTTATCCGGACAGCCAATGTTAGGCTCAGTGAAGCCAGATAACAAAAAGATTTCCTGGGTATGTTGAACTTCGTAGTACAGGCCTCTGGTGGTGTAATTCAACATTGAGGCCCTCTAGCCTCGTTAATCAGCCTTGGTAACACTTACAACTAATATGAGATTAAAACATGAACCTCAATACCCTTACCTGTCAGTGCAAGTTTTGATACTCTGGCACCACAATGACATTTATGTCATATTGTCACCTCAGGTCAAAGTGCAGGTTTAGTAGTCTGCAAGGTGCAGAAAAAAACACTATTTTGAAAATAATTCCTCAGTGATTGTTGAGTATGTGTCAATAAATTAAGGAGCTATCAGCCCATGTGTGTTTTTAATTTTTCTGATCTTGTGTTCTTGACACACACCTGCTGTTGTGATTGTATCTTGAACTGGTTTGCATCAATCGAATCACAAGAATCTTAGCTTTCCAAAGATGTGTTCCCTGAGTACTCACTTAAATACAGGAGTTATGTACATAGCATAGTTGTGTACTTAACAGTGTGACGGCCCATGGATGGATTATCTGAACATTAAGGGGTTTTAAGAGGCGCTGGAATATTTACACAATATTATGATATGTGTATTTTTAACATGACATCAATATTTCATTTTTTAATTATCAAGGTTATTGTCAATACCGTTATATTGCAACACCTCAGTATGGAACAGGAAAGCCTGCTCGTGAAATTTTTTTAAAAGAAAGCTTGTGCCTTTAACTAGCTTTCTCTCGCACTAATGCACTACTGCACTTCTTTTGAGATGTTGTATTTTACTTTATTTTATAGATTTTACATATTCTATGTTTTAACTTGTTCTATTATATTTTATTCTTTTATTATTATTCAGTATGAATTCTATTTTATGTGTCAGTGGGTTTTATCTTCCACCTTATATTGTGCATTCTATGTATTTTTAGTTTCTTATTTTTATTATCGAGTGGGCTTTATTCTATTTTCACTTTATTCTCTTATTTTTATTAATATTATCAAGTGGGTTTCATTTTCCATCTTATTTTTCATGGGTACTGAAGGTAGTGGTTGGTAGGTTTGAGAAAAGACTGTGGTGGTTTATGTTTTTTAACCCTGACACCACCACTAAGGGTGGTTTCTTTCTGGGGCAGCTTTGGGTTGCACCTGACACAGATAAGACCCACAGTGAGGTTAAACCCGTGGGAAGATGTTCTGGGGTAAGCTGGAAGAGGCTTATTTTGGTTAATCAAGACCATTGGTGAGTTTGTGTCTGTTGGGAAAAGTTGCTTTGAGACCTAGGTGATGATTTACAGACTATGTAAACATGGAGAAATACTTTTAGAATAGTTTTCACTGAAGTACGCATTCTATGTATTGTATTTTCATTTTTTTAAATCTTCCTATGCTATCGAGTGGATTTTATTTTCCATCTTATGTTACATTAATATTTTGTTTTTTTTTTACATGCTTTTATGTTCTTTTTATGTCCTTTTCATGTGAAGCACTTGGTGCATGTAATTTCTTTTGTTGTAAAGCATTTCTTGTATGAAAGGTACTATACAAATAAAGTTATTAATATTATTATCATTATCATTATTATTATTATTACTAAATGAGTACAGATTGCTGACTTCCTGTTACATTTCTTCAATGTTATGACCTCCTGATCTTTCAGAATTAACACAAATATTTTGCTACACAAATCTATGGCTTCGAATGTGCAAAGCTTCAGTACACATTTTTATTTGGCCAAAATATGTCACCACCTCAAAACTGACTGTTTGCATTTTACGTACTTACTCTGGAAACTCTATATATGATGTGTTTCTGAGTTTTTGAACTGACATTCCAGTGTAGATGGCCTTCAAAAAAGTTCAAATGTGGAGGTAATGTTGAACGAAAAACTGTCAAAATGAACAGTTTCTAGAGTATCCACCTCCATTTACAGCTCTTAATTATTTCTTGCAGAGGATCTTGTGCTTGTACCACCCAAATGGTGTCTAATACTGTGCTTTGCCTATTGGAGTGTAACAGTGTGTCTATGATAAACAGTGTATGTGCAGTTAACCTTAAAAAGCTGCTTTCATTTTAACATCTTATTCTGGCAGTACTGTGGCATTCTACATCATGTTGTCAAGCAGAGATCCAAACTACACACAGAGAGCACATTCCACATGAGGAGTGTTTCAGGGAGATTATTGTATGTCATCTATGAAACATCCCAGGTTGAACAAAGCACAGCAGGCATGCCAGACACAGAATTTCTAGCTAAAATAAATTTTCTTGATGCAGAGATCACCCAGAGAGGGAAAACACTGCTGTCTGACATGTATTAAATCTAAAAATATAAGGACAGAGACATCCTTGCTCTCCCTAGGACACTAGAGGTCATGTATACATCATATTTATGATAGTTATGTGTTACTACATAGAACCTCAGCCTTTTTTGAAAAGCACAGTGTCATCATGAGATCAAGAACATGTTTTTATCTGTACCCGTACTAATCTGTTTTCTGTGAACTCTATGAAAATTGACAGGACCAAAAACTCCACTGAGTTAGCACTGCTAACCTGGAACTGCTGCCACTGATACTGTGACTGCTGCTGTTACTGGTCTTTCATTTTACAAGTACTGTAAATGCTTTCACTATTATGTTTTCTGTATGCTTTAAACAAAGTAGTTTGTACAATATGTAGTCTAAAGGGGCTCTAGCTGTGTCCACAATAGGAGGCGGGATGAAAAGTCTGCCATGATAGCCTCCTCCTGGCGGCATCCCTCCATGATCTCTTTCCAACAACTCTTAGTCTTCTGTATGTCTTTGTAGTTTTGATATGATTATTTGTACAAATGGGGATAACAGTGCACACCTTCAGACAGCCTCTCCACATAGGCATGCATTGTGTTGCACATGAAAAGTGACAGAAGACATGTGAAGTTTAGCAAAACAATTACAGTACAAAGTCAACTCACTGTAAGTTTTCTGAAGTTTTCAACTGCATTGTAGCCTTTGGCATATGTACTTTGCTTAGTTGTCATGTAGATGGTTCAGCTGTCATTATGTGACTTCAGTAGAGAACTTCAGTTGCATGACATCAGGTAGTATAATACAGGGGAAGATGGTAACTCCTGTTCCTGTTCAAAGATGGTCTCTGCTGTCAGACATGAATGTCCTCCTCATGTCTTTCTCTGGCCATCCACTGACTCCTGGTTGATGTTCTGGTGGTTTGGTGTTCACAGACAGCTAATGTTGTCTGTTTCTGGTGTTCATTCAGTCTCCTGATTCCTCGTCTTAAGTTTGGGTGAAATTCTCATCATCAACATCTTGTACCTATTGGCCTGGAGTGCCGAAAAGTTTTCAGATTATGTTATTCTGACAAGCACTTTGTTCAAAACTCACTGAGGTCTTTACTGTACTTGGATATATTTTTCCCTCCTTATGTCCTTATATCTTGCCTATCTTTTACTATATTTTATCATCAGCGTCTTATAATACAGCTTAATTGTTTTATTCTTTTGAATCAGTTTCTTCTGTTTTCATGACTACTATTCATATGACCACTGTTGCCTCAGCTTAGTTACCTCTTAGTACTACTTCTGACTCTGTTTGCAAGTTTTTTACCCCTGAATAAAACGTTCACATATTACATATGTACATATTTATTGCATATATTTAATATAAAAAGTATTAACTCCTGCCATACTCCTCATGTACTCCCAGTGCTGCTTGACTTCACGAACCACACTTGTTCTTCTTTGAGTCTGGTCAGCAGCACTGTCAACTTTTTTTTTCTGCACCACATCACCATGACCTGCAATTCATCACATCAAAGTGTTACCAATAATCTTACATTTATAGCGAGGTGTGTGCATCAGCAAATTTATATTCAGTGTCTTTCCATATGTGTACTTCCCATTGCCAGGAGTAGTCGTCATCAGCAATGAGCTGGTTAGGAGGAGGGAGTCTGTCAGCTTCCCTCACAATAGCATTGTATTCAGTGATGGCATCTTCCAAGGCTTTCTTTTCTGCAGCAATCCTTTTACTGAGTTGATGTCTCCGCTTATTGCCATCTAGACCATGAAACAAAAAACTAAACTTAAGATGACCAACTCACAGGCTAATGAAACACCAGTAAAAGCAAGTATACTACATAACAGATTTTTTTTTCAATTCAATGGCAAAGAACTATTTTGCCAAAGCATCAAAGTAAAAATTGACCAACGATCTGGACAATACACAAAATCAGTACAGTAATATTAGCAGTAACAATATTAAATAAAATACAGTATATCAACATTAAAACCTTCCAAATGTACATGTATATGTATTTGTGTGGTGTGGTTGTGTGTGCGTGTGTGTGTGCGTGTGTGCACGCATGTGCACTGATGAAGGGCTGATGTCTAAGAGAGGATGAAGGGGTACAGTACAGCCTTTTCTTGGCACAAAACCAACCCCTCACTTGCATTTCAACATATTATCCATGGTGTGTGACTGAGTATGTGTATTTGTGTGTGTGTTCAAAAAGATGCAGAACAACTAGTCCACGCATTTGTTACTTCTAGGCTGGATTACTGCAATTCCTTATTATCAGGCTGCTCTAACAAATCTCTAAAGACTCTTCAGCTGGTCCAGAATGCAGCTGCACGTGTACTGACTAAAACTAGAAAAAGAGATCACATTTCTCCCATTTTAGCTTCGCTACATTGGCTTCCTGTAAAATCTAGAATAGAATTTAAAATCCTTCTCCTAACTTACAAAGCCCTTAATGGTCAGGCACCATCATATCTTGAAGAGCTCATAGTACCGTATTATCCCACTAGAACACTGCACTCCCAGAATGCAGGCTTACTGGTGGTTCCTACAGTCTTTAAAAGTAGAATGGGAGGCAGAGCCTTCAGCTATCAGGCTCCTCTCCTGTGGAACCATCTTCCCTTAGTTCAGCCCTTAGTTATGCTGCTATAGGCCTAGACTGCTGGGGGACTTCCCATGATGCACTGAGCTCCTCTCTCCTCCTCCTCCTCCTCTCCATCTGTATGCATTCATGTAACATCAATGCATGTCACTAACTTTGCTTCTTCCCCGGAGTTTTTTTTTGTGTGTTTTTTCTCATCTCGCAGGAAACCCTGGGTTCCGGGCCGAGCCTTTGCGGTCTTTCACAGTCCTGTTGGCATCCTTCCCTGGCTGTTGCTGTTGCTGCTTCTGTTGTTGTTGAAGGAGTGTTCGGTGAAATCCATTGGAATTGCAAGTATTTTGTGTTGGTCTTGGAGGGATTAGCAGAGATTGAACTTTGAAGTAAAATTGGGTATGGCTGACCAGATTGATTGATTTTAGTTTGTTTTGATTAGTCAGATCAATTTTATTTAAATGGCGCCAAATCACAACTAAGTTGTCTCATGGCGTATTTAATATAGAGCAGGTCAAGACCATACTCTTAATTTACGGAGACTCAACATTCTCCCATGAGCAAACGCTTGGCGACGGCGGCAAGGAAAAACTCCCCTTTAATGGGAAGAAACCTCGAACAGAACCAGGCTCAAGGTGAGTGGCCATCTGCCTTGACCAGTTGGGTTGAGAGAGAGGGAGATGCTGTCATCTGAGATGCTGTTGCTCTCTTCTCTCCTGTAGAGATAAGATATCGCCATCTCCTGTGGGGCAGGTGGATCACACACAGTTGACCTCCAGTAGGCCACGTGGCAACTTGTGTGCTGTGTGTTTGTGTATCGGGATCAGTGGGTTTTGGTTTACTCCTTTTGAAGTGTGGGTGAAGATTGTTTTTTAGCTTTTGCTTGACTTGGGTTAACTTTATTTGTTGTCTGTGTTGTACGTACTGGCTTCTGTCCCCTTTGGAGAGGAGGTTCATTTTGAGTTGCTGCCCCACATTTATTTTTGTTATATTGTAAATAAATTCTTTATTTCATGAAAACATACATCTCCCCTTTCATTCTTTTCCCGGGCTCATTTTTATGTGTTATTTCCTTTATCCCCTGGACATTTTCTAGGGGACACACTTGGGGGCTTGTCCAGGGTCAAAAGGAGATTGGGAAATTGATTTATTGTTTTGTTGTTAGGCCAGAGTTTTTTGTGTGTTGTCTCCGGTGGCTGTCGCGGTGAGTATTGGTGTCTGAATATCCATTGTGTAGCCCTCATTATGCACTATAACAGCTCCCTCAGTTAGATAGGTGAGTGTCCAGCTGGGCTGTATCGGTTTTTACATTGAGCACCTGTTTATTATTTTGCCTTTCTTATTTTTGGAGTAAACTCTGGGCAGGGATAAAGTTCCCTGGTGGAGGTAGGTGTTTCAGGGCTCTGGCCACTGAATTTCAGCCTTTCAAGTCACCTCGAGCCTGGCATGCTCCAGAAGAGTAGTAGGTAAAGTTTGGGTTAGGCAGGATCTGGGGAAGTTTGTTTTTGTGAGGCTCGTGTTAGACCCTAGCTTAGCCTAGCCTAGTTTAGCTGGGTGTATACAGCGGTGTTGCAGGCTATGGTGTTGTTTGCTTTGCAGTGAGTGTGGCTACATTTGTTTTGGATGAGTTTGTGGCCAGTCCTACTGTAAGTCAGCTTGATAAATGTAGAAAAGCTGATTTGTGTGAAATTTCCCAGCATTATGGTATCCCTGTTTCCAGCAATCTGACCAAAAAGGAACTGAAAGCAGGTTCTTCTAGAGGGTTTAGTTAATAAAGGGGTTCTTAATTTACTGGTGTCTGCAGAACCTCCTGGTTTAGTAGCCAGTGTTGTGGCCCAGTGTCTTCAGCTGAGAGCCACTCTGCTTTTCTGGGGGAGGAGCTGGCTGAGCAACAGCCAGTTAGCTTTACTCCTGGTTCACAGAGTATGGTGGAGGAAAAACCAATTACGCTGCTGCAGTTTGATCTTTTCTCTGTTGAGTCCAATCCTGGTTCTAAGTTGGATGCTCAGTTAGTTAGTTTGTCTTGCTCACCTCCAGTTAGAAAAAGAGGAGCAGGAGAGGGAATTTCAGCTTCGTAGGGAGTTGGAGTTGAGGAAGTTAGAGACAGAAACAGCAATTAAAATGCAACAGAGTAGCAGTCGGGTTCGGGTTCTACTGGTGCTGGTAAATTGCTGCCATCTGGCTCTGTAGTTGCATTTGATGTTAGTAAAAACATTCCTTTGGTTCCTGTGTTCCGCGAGTCTGAGGTTGAGACTTATTTCAGTGTGTTTGAATGCATAGCTGGCTGCAGGATGTGTGGGCAATTTTGCTACAGTTTAAATTAACTGGTAAAGCTCAGGTTTGCTCTTCACTTTCTGCTGCAGATAGCCTGGTGTATGAAAAGTGTAAGGATACTATTCTGCGAGCATATGAATTGGTGCCAGAAGCCTTTCAACAGCTTTTCAGCTGCAAGGGAGAAAGGGGTGCTTTTTGATCATTTGTGGTCAACTTATAAGGCTAATGATTTAGTGTCCATACGGGACTTAATGATGTTGGAAGAATTGAAAAACTGTGTGGCTGGGCTTATTGTGACTTCTTTAAATGAACAAAGTGTCCACTCTGCAGCAGGCTGCTGTGTTGGCAGATGAATTTGCTCTTACACATAAAAACAGTTTTGTGAAGCAGTCCTTAGGCATTTCACACTTGATGAGTAGCGCTTACCATCACGAGTCAGGGTGCGCTGGTACCAGACTTTAAAGTCTATGTTGCAGAAGTGCTGTTATGAGACAGGACAAGTTATGGATGAGGGTCAGCTGTGCATGCCCTTTGCCAAAAAAGGAGCCTTGGGTTCAGTCCAGCCGAAAATGTGGTTGGACACAATGTGCATGGTCCATTGAAAGTGTTAAAGGAACAGTTAATGTCTACTTCCTCCTCCAAAACTAATGTGTTGGACCTTGTTTCTCAATGCAGAGTGTGGTTGTATAATGCAGCTTCCCTGGTGAGAGAGGCACTCTCCTCCCAGAACAATGTGAAGAAGTGGTTTGTCCATAAATCAGTGGTGCATCAGTTTCATCCTGGTGATCAAGTGCTTGTGTTATTGCCATCACCTGGGTCTGCTCTCACTGCTTGATTTCTGAGTCCATATGCAGTGGAAATGAAGGTGTCTGACACAGATTATGTCATTTTCACTCCTGAATGTAGAAGGAAGACATGGTTATGTCATGTCAACATGGTTAAACCTTACTTGACGAGAGACACTTCTCGGGTGAAACAGAAAAGCTTGGAGATGTCTGCTTCCTTGGTGTGTGCATATGTAGCTGATGATGGACTCAATACACCCTCTGGTGGTCAACAGAGTGGTAGGTTGGCAAACTCAGAGTTTCTGTCTGATGTTGACTCCTATCTGTCTTACCTCCCTGATGAACAGTGGTGTGACATACTCCATTTGCTTCACTTGTTTCCACTTTGTTTGGTGATGTGCCATTTCATACTAATTTCCTACAGCACAACACTGATGTGGGTTGTGCTGCTCCCATCAAACAGCATGCCTACCGCTCTTCTGTTGAAAAACAGGTTAGCTATGCTTAGTCACAGTCCCTGGAGTTCCCTGTGTCTGTTGGCTCCTAAAGCTGATGGGACAACCGCTTCTGCACGGACTTCAGAAAAGTTAATGCAGTTACGTGCAAGATTCTTTCCCATTGCCCCACATGGAGGACTGTGTTAATAGTATGGGGTGTAACGGTACACCAAGTTCACGGTTTGGTACGTACCTCAGTTTTGAGGTCACGGTTTGGTACGATTTCGGTACAGCAAGGGGGGAAAAAAGGAACGGTAGAAAACAATATTTTGGTCTTTCATTTTGAAAAATGTAAACATCCAACAATGGCTCATTGGTTGGAACTGCTACTGAAAGAACTTAGTTCTGCTGTAGTGGAAAAGGAAAACAACCTTTCTGTTTCTGGCAAGGAGTTGAAATTAGCCCCACCTCCAGCAGCTACAACAGTAACATGCTGCTTACACACTGATGCTTCAGTATTAATCTAATGATGTCATTGTTACTCCCCACCCTTAGTCGGCCCTATGGGGGCGAACAACAATCCACCATTTAACCAAAGTAAAACTCTAACACCTTTTGAAACACCCAAACCATGGGATTTATTCACAAAAAATACAAAACAACCAAGACACTAAATGACTACTATAAACAATTGAAATACAACAGAAACACATAACATAAAATCCCAGGCTGAGAGGCATGACCAATAATCCACAAACAAGAAGTCTCCCTCTGCAACAGGAACCTGGAACATTTATCCTCTTCCTCCCTGGGCTAGGTGCACCTCATTGTGGACTGATTAAATGTAAATGATGCAGTAATATAGCACATAACCGTTCACTGTGACAATTACCACCTATTTATTCATTGCAATGCACTTCACTTAGTACTTCAAATGGGATAAGTGCTATCTACCAAGGTTGTATGTTAAGTGCTATAACACAGATAAATACACAGACCAAAATCACTCAGTCCACACCTCACTACCTGTGAGCATATACCAAACCTTATTGTACATAAAGTCAATATCGCCACTTATTACTCTGACAATTTTATAATATGAAGGTAAAATTAAGTCACAAGATAATTGGGACAACTGCTGACAAAAAGGTGTCAACCTGGGTCAAAGGTGGATCACACAAAACTGCTGAGACAGCAGCAACAAGATATTAACACACAAAAGGGCCAATAAAGTTACTGCCACTGAATGTAAGAATGAGCAACACTCTAGCAAGTAGCCATACAAGTGGCTACCACCATGAGGTGAATGATACCTGTAGGAGATTTTCTTAAGAATTGAAGTTCTCTGGAGAATTAAAAACACAGAGTGATGAATCTTTCTCTCTTTACTCTTACATGCCAGCATGGAGAAGGGCCCATAGCTGTTCTCCCAAACAACCAAACAGTCTCAGCTTTTATACAGTATGTCCTAGTAGGAATCTGACAAAGAGAGAGTAATAAAGTGATAAAGTAACACAGTCATAAAATAATAAAGCACATAGCCTAACCAATGAACACTGCTAAATTCTTGATGACCTCATAACAAATTGGACACAGTCTACTATCAGGTGTCTTTAACAAGATTCATTGCACAGATCTCCTTACCAAAGTTAAGGCACATACTTTGACACAATAAATTCCTTACACACCACAACAAACAAAGTCACTGCATTAACCTACAACACAACAACACAGGTGACCAACACAAAAGTGGAGTGCAACAGCCACAAACCAAAACGGTCACAACAAGTAGACCAACTACAAAGTTGTTGTCATACACCAACAGCAACACACAAAGACCTAACAAAAATGAACTGCATTTACCACAACACAAAATGGACATCTAAAACCACATACACAAGTTATTGTGATAGATGTGTGTAACCAGCAACACACAAAGTGACCTGACAACCTGAGAGGCCACCCCCACTACACTAAGATCCACTGATCTGTGGAATGACTACATCCCATGACCAAAAAGGTCACAACTATGAAGCAGCTACAAGTAAATACACAAAAGCAGTAACATCCAAAATAACCAAACCAAAGTGGGCTGCAACAACCACAACACAAAGTGGTCACAGTGTAGTCAACCACTACACACAAATGTTGCCAACTTACCCCTAAGCAGCAACCCACAAGTGACCCAACAAATGAAGGGTGCAATTATTACAACACTTTAAATGCTGAACTCAGTACATCACCGAAGACCAGAGATGTGGCCAACTACAATACACTGAAGTGTGCCCCCACTCAGGATTACCACCAAAAATAAGAAAGGAAAAACAACAAAGTGGCAAGCTCTTCAACCCTGCCTGGTGGCTACCTAGTTTCAAAACTGAAATTCAAAGCTACAGAAGCAATAACCCAGTCAAATGTGCAACTAAACAAGCAGCAACAATGAGAAATGATCTAACAAAAGAGATGATCACTACCCTCAAACATAATTGGATTGGAACCTGGAACATTTAACTCCTTCCTCCCTAGGCCAAGTGCATTTCATTGCGGACTGATTAAGTGTAGATGACCTGACAGGAGAGGGAAAGGACACAAACAAAACACAGGCAACACATAACTGTAACAGTCATATATAATAATATATCAGTCAGAGGGACCAAACCAATACTTTTACTTTCATACTTGTTAACAAAATTTTTCTCTCTCAGAACTGCTGTCTGACCACATCAGAAATCAAGTAGTTGTTCTGAAGGGCTTCACTCAAAGGCAGAGTGAAAAGCCGACTGTCACAGAGAGGGGAGGGGGATGAAGAGACGTTCGATTGTTTCACTATGGAGATAATGGAGCATATTTTAATAATATTGTTGCACTAGGTCACTGTTATGGGTCTTTCATTTGTCATTCTGATGGCAGGGTAACCCAGGCTACCTTGACTAAGCTGGCTGACATACCCATGAGCATGCTAGTGGGTGATGCACTGCCAAAACGTTCCGGGTGGAACTCACACTCTAGAGTTATTGTTCCGCATGTCTGACTAAATGGATTGTAAAAAAAATTTTGACAGTGATTGTTCAGGTCACGGAGCGTATTCTTCATATGACTGTAATGTCTGTACCATGATGGTTCGGGACAAATACACGTACCGTTACACCCCTAGTAGATAGCATCGGTCTCGCTACCTTCATCACAAAACTAAATTTCCTAAAAGGGTATTGGCAGTTTCTGTTAAACCCCAGAGCTTAAGACATCTCAGCTTTCATGACCCCTGATCACTTCATGCAAGTGACCTAGACCTGCTCTATGTGAAAAGTGCCCTGAGATGACTTTTGTTGTGCTTTGGCGCTATATAAATAAAAATTGAATTGAATTTAATTTAATTTAAGTGAATTCTGGCATGATCCAAGATGACTCAGGGAATGAGGTGTGCAGGGTGTCTGTTACATGGCTTTTGACCCCTGTGAAGTTAGGCCACCCAGTTTCATGTTCATGTTAACTGAGCTGGGTTGGCGGCTTGGATTGTAAAGTAGTGGGAGGCCCACAGTGACTAACCTATAGCTATAGACAGGGTCCATGTTCCTCTTCTGCAGCTGATTCAATAGCATGTCCATATTTGGCATGATATTTTGGAACAGTGCCAGGAAAAAAACAGAAAGCCTCATCTTAAAGCCCCCAGACTCTCTGACAATTGGGGGATCAAGGTTCCCAGAGCCTCTGACAGTCTGGAAACCCTTTTTATTAGGTCATCCTTGTGATTGTTTACAGTGTTTACTGTGTAACTGTGGAGGTTCCACCATGTTGAGGAGACTATGGGGAGTCTGTGCAACCACTTGGTCAAGCACAGTGGTTTGCTTGGGTAACCTGGAGAAAAAGGCAGAAAATCCACTAAGGTCAGAAAAAAGTGCAGATCTTGGGGATGTGTGATGTTGCCTGCTGCATGATGAGGTTCAGCTGACACTGACCTTTTGTCCATTTGAGAATATGGTGCTAAGCCTCTCCAGAAGTGCAGTAGCAATGGTGTCACTGGTTGCATTCTGGATGGTAATGAACTACTAAAAACACTCTTGGACGTCACTGTTCCTGTCAATGTAGCATGGCACAAGCACCAGCTGGCAGTGGGTGGAAATGTCTAGTCTGCCTGAATAGCAATAAAATCAGTGCTCTTTACTCCCTCAAGAATGTAATCCTTTATCACTGACAGCATGCAGTCCAACAGCTTGTTTTTACCATCTTTGACATGCCTTTAAAAATGGTAACTGTCTTAAGGTGCTCCTCCAGCACACTGTCTAAGGGCAACAAACTCCACCAATTTCCTGAAAATGCCAAGGTAGTCCGAGAAGTCAGTCTCATCATGCCAAGGCCATGGCCACAAGGCCAACTCAAAAGCCCCACAAAACTTCACACAGTCGATTATTTTGGATGAAAGGTGCCTGTTTTTATTGTGTTACCTCACCGCAATCCTGTGGCTGTTGTCCAGCGATGATCACTCATGTGTGCCCTGTTCTTCACATGTTTACTTACTTTCTCAGATAGGTGCTTCATATCCCTCACTCCTGTAACTGTCCATGCTGGACCTGTCCCTGTTGTTTTAAAAAGCAAGCGCAGAAAGTAAAATAAGGCATTAGCATGACTGCATCCAGCTAGCCAGGCGTTTCTGTTGTACCAGCTATGAGTGAAGCCTTGCATGTGCTGCTTCCCTTTTTCGGTAGCCTGCTGTCTGATCAGGCTAATCTGAGCCCAGTTCTTTCACTTGTAGTTTCTCGGCCAAAGTTTCTTCTCAAACGGATCTTGGAGGAGAGATTTTATCAAGTTAGGGTTGGGTCCTAAAGGAGTAATGATCGCACCCACCATTTTCATGTAGTTAAAATGTGTGTGCCTGTAGAGACTAGTCCTGACTTCAGCAGTGGCTCGAGGACATACTACATTGTGCTTGAGGTGATGAAATAATCGTCCTGTATGGATTAAATTTGAGGAGGCTGATTGGCTAAATTTTATGTCATACGTTCATATATTGAATCAGAAATTGGCTAAACTGCTACACAGACCCACCTCCTGTGGGCAATTTCTTCATCACCCCAGAGCTGTTGAGACATGCAGATATGCAGAGGGGACAAGCAGGAAAAGCATATATTTTGTGTATATATTTTACACATGTTGCTGGGTGCATTCCTTATATCAAATACACAAATATTGACAATTTGTGTAATTTTTTTCTTTTTCTTTTTTGTGGCTCTACTGGCCAGCTGCCCCTGGACAAGAAGCCATTATTTCTTAGGAGGTACATGTAAGAAGAATGAAAAAATGACCAAAATCTCATTTTGATGGCAAACAAGTTTAAACTCTCTGGACAAGGATAGGATCTTCTTTTGACACGTCCTTTCCTCTGGGCACTGTCACACTGGGAAGAAGTACAGTAGATAAGATGGAAGAGAGAGAGAAAGGGATATGGCAAGCTAAGGGAAGGCATGGGAAAATAAATAAATAAATATCCAGTAATACTCAATACTACTTTTGCAACTCTCAATACTACTACTACTACTACTACTACAACTACTACTACTACTACTACCACTACATAACTGGTAATCCTTGACTGTTGAGCCACACTTATGTGGAAGAAACATTTACATTTTTATCCAGAATAGTCTGTTGTAAACATCCATCACAGTTTACAGACACACTTCCTGCTTCAGCTTTGACCTACTGTACTTACGCACACACTTTTCTCATACATGAGGGATTATTAACAATATTTCAGGTGTGCTTAATTTCAGTTCAAAATAAAGTTGTTTAAATAATGTGGATAAACTGTTGGTTTGTTTCCAACCTGTTTAACTGACTGCTCATGTTTCTTGACCTGACTTGTTATACTGACTTTGTTATAGTGATGTCACCTCTCCTGATCTGAGCAGTTAACTTATCATAAGTGATAGAAATGATTGATAAAACTACAAAAAGATGTAAAAATAATGTTGTTTTTTTTACTCTAAAACTCAACCCAACAGTAATTGCTTTTGACATAAACTGAACATGTTTGTGTGTTTCAGTCTTTCCCCTGCCACTGAATCCTCGCCGTACATCACAACAGGAGGAGTTGCCAGCCTACACCAATGATTTTATTACTTAGCTTTAATAGAGAGTTTTATTGTTACATTTGTTTAAATGCTGTTCAAAACTCCATCCATTTAAGAAAAACTTAATGAGGGGAAATCTGTTGTGAGGGCTGCAGTGTGAGTCTACTGTGAGTCTCTCGTGTTTGCTGGCAGCCCTGTAAGGGTGCAAGCAGGACGTCCTGTAGACACTGAGCCAGGAGGACAGCGTCATGGCTGAAGGGTGTTAACCACTGCTGCTCATCACATCAGCTGAGGCACTAAGTAATTTCACTGACCATGCCCTGTTAAACCCTCATCATTTCATCATCTTCATCGCCATCATTACTGGGGGAGAACAGTCAAATCGGCTCCACATGAGCTCACAGCTGCACGTGAACATACAGACACACTACCACACTGTACACTTATTGCACGTATTCTCTCTCACACACAATTCTCTTGCCAGTATGTGTGCTTGAACACATACTAAAAGGGTTTTTTTAAGTTAAAAAAAATGCATGTTTTCACTGTTGCCAGGAGGAACAAGGCCCAAACACAGAGAGAAGTTTGACATGCACTTAATTTCTCTCTCAAGCTCACATCCTCTCTCAGCAACCACACACACATTCATAACATGCATACTGTATACTCAACCACACATTCAACACACACACACTAGCACATAACATGAGCCAGGCCAAGCGCCCTCTTGGCTTTTTCGATCTCTGGAGAGTTGTAGGCGTGTCCAAGGAGGCTTTTCCAGCAGAACTTAGGGTGTTTTCCAGTGCTGGCCTCCTCTCCATTAGCCTGGCCGACCTACAAAGAAGTTCTGGCAGTAAATCCACTGCTCAGCTTGTTATGGCGCAACAGCTCTGACAAGGAAGAAATGTCACAGGGCCCTGCTGCCAGACCACAGCTAACGGCTGGCTAAAGACATGAATGAGAGCCAAGAGGGGATTCCTGCAACACACATGTCACCACAGCGGGGGTGGGGAGAGGAGGGGGGCTGAGGTTTGAATATGTCACTATGGGTCATCATGGATCCAAGCCAAGGCAAAGCACTTTGCTATAGTGTGTGTGTGTGTGTGTGTGGGTGCGAATGGAGGGAAACGAATAATGCGTGGTGTGATTATTCAGATGAATTAAAGGATCATTCTGGTTCACTACACCTTGGATCTTATACTGACCTACTGAACTCACCTAAGACCCAAGTTGTAATGAACTGAAATTATCCTTATATCAGCAACAAACCAAAATTTTAAAATTTATACACATACATGTACAATAGCACAGCTATTACTTTTCCTATTGTCAACAAGTCCTATGAAAAGTCTCTCTTTCAATACCTTCTTCTACCTTGTCTGTGGCTCTCATCCCAAAACCCACTGGTTTCTACTGAAGATATGCAACTAATAAATATGTAGTTTCATCTTTAAAAAAGCTCAGTCATTTACTAAAAAAGCAGGACACTCTAGTTTTTAGCCAACATTACTCAAACAGGAGGAAATTAGCAGCAGGAGTATGGAGCCAGAACAGTGACAGTTAAATTTTGGCATTGAAAATAACATTTGGCATTGAAAGCAAAACCTGAACTGAAAAAGGAAACATTGGCATTGACAGTATTGGCACTGAAAAAAGTTCCACTGAAAAATTAAACACAGACATTAAAAAATTACAGCGAAAGTAACCATGTAGATTCCCAATATGTGGTCAGTTTATCCAAATAATGACTATTTGTAAATCTGCTGTGATGTTTTCAGACATGCGAGGAGCTGCTGGCCGGGTGAGACTAGCCGGTCATATCAGTTGCTGGCAGCTTGAGTCCTGCACCGTCATCCCGGGGAGAACATGAACATATGAACTGATCTGTGCAGCCAAGACTGCCAACTCTCACGCACCGTGAGACTCACTCAATTGATACTTTTCACACGTTCTCATCCCACACTTCCATTTTCTCATATCAGTTATGAAAAACAAATTCATAACTGATAACGTTGTGGCATGAAAAAAGGACACTGACAGCGCAATAGTCATTTGTCTAATTTCATGAATTCATTGGTTGTTACTCGGGATCTGTTGGTGTAAAGTTGTAGAGCTGTCCCAAGTAGAGCAAAGTTAGTAAAGTTATTGCAGCATTGCAGCACTAAACAAGGCCAGAGAGAGGTCAAGTGAGTCACAAATAATGCTCATTTTTGAAACTGAAGAAGAAAACCAATAGTCCAAGAAACACACTGAATCTGAGTTCAAAGTGAAAATAGATTTACTGTGTATTAAGCAGGACACAATAAACTGAGGCTGATTCCACGGAAACAGACACTGAATGACAAACTCACAAGCATCTCTTACATACTCCATTCCACTCCTACTACTGTGGAGCCTATTTTTATCTGATTTTTAAGACTCCACCTTGCTTTACAAAATCCCAGTTCTTTTTACAATTATATCATAATTGCTTAGTCATCAGTGACCTTCAGAGTGTTGCAAGTGATTGGCAATGATTAAACGGGACTTTTGGGATACAGTTGTTTCTGGATTGGTTTACTGTACTATTAAAAAGAAATGGCCATATGGGCTGAAATGAGTAATCACCAGACATAGTGACCTTTCATACTGACATGGTGCCCTTTCATAGTCATCGCCATACATCATAGGTTAACTATTATAAGTTCTGAGCTCTAATGAGTCATTATCATATGATTATCAACTGAACAGCAGTACAAGAAAATACAAGAAAAAATCCACCACCACACACACATGAAAAAAGGCAACATGTACAAGCATGGGCACCTGGATATGTTTTAAAATGAGGGAACAAACTTAGAAAGATAAGATAATTGGCGGGAGTTCTAGGTGTCCTCCCCCAGAAATTTTTTTTTAATTTAAGACAAATTTCCTGCATTTCTACACCCCCTAACCTCTTGGATTAAGCCACTTGCACAAGTCTAGATTAGGGTGCTATGAAAACCAAGAATGCATCAGGAACAGGACAGGAAATTATTATTAGAAGAATGGATACACATTTGAAATTATATTCATAAAAGCATTATGTATCCTAAAATGGGTGGGTTACATAAAAACCTATTATTGGGAATTGCAAGAAAGTTTCAGAGACACAGTGTCCCCCTAACTGAAGTAACCTACTCTCTCTCCTGCCTGTGTGCGCACAGCTCAAGAGGAGAGGGAGAGACACTGTGCTGCTGCCAGAAGAGCCGCTGCCTGAAATTACTCTGAGCAGCATGCATGGGAATACATTACAATATAGATTTGCGTGTGTGTGTGTGTGTGTGTGTGTGTGTGTGTGTGTGTGTGTGGGGGTGTGTGCGTGTGTGTTGAACGCATTCATGATATCAACATACACGCTCCGTGATAACCTCACCCTTCATACACACACACACACACACACACACACAGAGTGCACACAGTGTGGTGTGGTAACTCCACACTGCAGTCCTCACTCTACATCAGACCTTTCAGTCCCACACTAGCTGAACTGGTGTGTACCTGTACAAGTTTGTGTGCATTAGCATTGGCTTATTTGTGTGTGTGTGTGTGTGTGTGTGTGTGTGTGTGTGTGTGTGTGTGTGTGTGTGTGTGTGTGAAGAATATTTAGCTTGAGGAATAGTGATATCTTTTAAGGATAGTCTGGTTCCAGGAACATCACTTTGGGATAACAAAGGATATTAATCTAGACATCATAATTCCTGATTCCAATAATTATGAATCCAACAAAGGTAATTTAACTTCAAACACAGTTACTATGTAAACCTAGAAATGTAGAGATAACATTCCCACTACTTAAACCTAATCAGTACAGCAAATAAATCATAAACTACTAACGCTGCTACAAGTGCATTTTAAACCAAAAGAAACTAATATGTCACATACACAGATCAAATTAATGGAGGGATGAGGCATCCACATGAGGCCAGCCAGATTTTTTGTTCTCAAAAGTTTGCCACAGATGAGCAGGCTGCCTATATTGATTCTGAGGCTCCATCCATCCAGGAATCACAGATCACAGGCTTTCTGCAACTCTTTCTCTCCTTCAATGAAGTTAGTGTCATGGTCAGAGATTACCTCAAAGGGGGTTCCACGCCAAGCTACAAAGCGGCAGAAGGACATAAGGAAACTGTCAGTGTCCAGACTGGAGAGAAGTCCTATATGGATGCAGCATGTGGTAAGACATTTGAAGATTATTTCCCATCTCTTCTGTTGTCGGTGGCCAACTTTAATGAGGAATGTTGGTGCTTCCTTACTGCTTGTCTCCCACACAAAATCCAATAGTTCCTCTTGAGGCTGGCAAAAAATCTCTCCGGAATCAGGATGGTGTAACTTGCTGTCATAATCCTTAATAAGCAGTTGCGTGATGTAGTTTTTTGGATCCAAGACTACAGGGTGGATTATAAACCAGATCCTCACTTTTGTGCAGCCGACCACCCACTCTGATCAGGTTTGTGGTTTGATCAAACTCAAGGGCAAAATTGTTCAGCCGACTTTGATTGGGGACAGGTTTACCTGCCTGTAGTAGAGCATACTCCTCTGGGAAACTCTCCTGTTGTGCATTCTGTAGAAAGAGAATCTCTACATAGGATCTCTCAGGGGGTTGAAAACTTGCATCCAAGGATGAGATGATGTGTTGAGCGGTGCCAACCACCAAATCTTACCAGCACTGGAACTGGAGGATGTTTGAGGGAACTTTAGTTTGCATTACATGAGTAGTACCACAGAACACTGATTTTCTCAACTCTGTTGCTGTGCCATTAGAAGGTGAGGATGGATTTAAGGGCCATTGATCAGGAGGCAAGTACAGGAAAGGATGGCCTTGGTTCCATCAGTGTAGTGCAGCTAGTTCTGCAAGGGTTTTTCCTCTGGTAATATCATCTGCTGGGTTGCTTGCCAAATCAATGTACCTCCAGTCTGAGGGAGTAGTGTACTCAAGGATCTCTGTGATCCAATGGGCAACCAATATTTTGTGCTGGCAGGAATCTGATTGCAGCCAGGTTAGAGCAGTTGTGGAGTCTGTTCACATCACCAAGTGGTGGAGAGGGAGAGTCAGCTCTGTTTGCAGCATCCATGCTAGTTGGGCTGCGGTGAGGGCAGCACACAACTCTGGATGAGGAATAGTGATCTGTTGTCTTGGTGCCACCCTCAAACCCAGCCAGCAAACTGACCTGATGTAACATGATGGCTTTTATATCACCAGAAATGGCAACAAGATGCTGATGAAAGCACAGCAGAACACCCAAGGAAGGGCCTAGAACTGGACCAGGAAGAAGACAGTCATTTAGGATTTGCCCTTGATATTGAAATGAGCAGTTAAACATCAGGCCATTGTGTTCCACAAGATCTTGAGGTATATACCATATTGACCCATTGGTTCAGACCACTTCCTGAGATTAAGCTTCTTCACATATACAGCTTCTAGCAACTTGTTGACTGTTGATTGTAAATGGCTATTTGCTCTGCATTCTTTGACAGCCTCTGTTCAGTACGTCTGAGGGCTGCGGTGAATGATTCCTTTAGAGCCTGCAGTTTAGGGGCTCTAAAGGAATATCCGGTCCTCTTGTTTGGCTATCAAGATGAGTTAGTGCCTCTTTGTCTTGTTTGGAACGTGTGGTGACTTTCTCACTTTGATAAGGTAATACATCAACTTTCCACAACCTTTCTACATCATGATAGAGGTCTGCATCTGGGGCTCTGCAGGAAATAAACAAGGCTGAACTACTGAACTGGTTTCTGGAGAGGAATAACCTGAGGTGGCAAGGTGATCATCAGGGAGCATTGTTGGTCCTTGCAAAGCCCAACCAAGGTGCATATGAACAGCTGCCAGGCCACCCCTTAGACCCAAATGAACTCATTCCACAGAACAATACAAGATTAGGGTAATCAGAGCCAATAAGGAGTAAGGGTTGTACTTTTTTGAAAGCCTGTAGTAGTAAACCATGCAGATGCTTGAATCTTTGGAGAACGGACAGTTTTCAGCATAAGAGACTCAGCCGCCCCATCAAGACCAAGAGCGTTGGCTGCAGTTGCTAATAGCATAGTTCACGTCAAACCATCATCCAATATTGCATACATTTCAAGGTTTCACCCCCTGTAACTTAGCAGAACTCTGACTACTTTCAAAAGGACTCTGGTACTGCAGCTGGAATGAATAAGGCAAGAAGTGCTTGAATCTCTTTGTGGCTGGTTCACTTCATGAAGGACTCCAAGGTGTTTTCCATTGCATTTTGGGCAAAGCTTTTTTAGGTCACAGTTCAAGGTGTTCACGTGCACATCTCCAGCAATGCCCTTTCTCTTGGATCCACCCTCTGACCGCATCCTTTGATAACTGATGAAATTCTGGACAGACACTTAAGTGGTGGTCAGGGACACCATAGAAAGGACATGTCTCACCACAACATGTAGCAGACTCAGTCACAGATTGCTGAGTTTGGGTTTGAGGATGACTAGTGCCATGAAATATAGTATCCACTAGATTGCTGGACTTTCAATAGCTGGACTTTGTAGGTTTCTGTTCCTCTATGTGCCCTTTTTGATTATCACACGTTTGTGTGGCCATATCTTGACATTCTGCTTCTTCTTCTAACCAGTTAGAGAAGTCAATCAGGTTATAGGGAACGCCTGGTTTTGTAGCACAGGTGAATCTGGCATAGTTAGAAACATGCTGAGAAGGAAGTTTTCCCAGGAGCTGTTGTACATGAGATGCACAAGCCAGCTCTGCATTTCCTTTACCATTGTCCAAAGACTGCAGCATACCTACAAAGTAAATGGTAAATGGACTATACTTGTATAGCGCTTTTCTAATCTTCCGACCACTCAAAGCGCTTTTACACTACAAATCACATTCACCCATTCACACACAATCATACGCTGAATGGGTACAGAGGCTACCATGCAAGGTCCCAACCTGCCCATCAGAGGAAACTAACCATTCACACATATACATACACTGATGGCACAGCAATTTGGGGTTAAGTATCTTGCCCAAGGACACATCGGCATGTGGACTGGAGGAGCCAGGAATCGAACCGGGAATAGATTAGCTAACTACCTGCTCTACCTCCTGAGCCACAGTGACTAAAGTCACTGAAGCTTCTGGAATCACCAGAATGAACAAAGGGAAGATCCCAGATGGCTGTAATAGGCCAAAGCAAGGTGATGGGCTATGTCCAATTTAAAGTGGTCCAATAATACATGATATTTGAAGTGCTTGTTTTCATCAGGGGCAGAAGATTTGTAAGAGGCATCTAAAGCAGGGGATCTGTCTGGGATCACCTCAAGTAAAGGAGTGTAAGGACACAGTGATCACCTGAAGTGGCCTGAGGCTGTAAGGAAGGTTGATGTGCAGCAACTGGAGGCAGCTGCTGACTCTTCATAGCAGCGTGAGGCTGCATGTAAGGTTTGGGAGGATTCCCAGCAGTTTGAGGGTGCACATAAGGAGCCTGTGCATAAGAAGGATTAACCAATTCAACTGCTGAAGATGTGAAGTTCACTGCAGGCGGCAGCACTACCAGCTAAGATGGTTGAGAGACAGGCACTGATATAGGTATATTTCTCTTTGCATGGGTTGCTGCATAGTAGATAATACTCTTGGTCCATCAAGAGGTACACCAGGATTGAAGGAAGCTTGGAGCAAATGTAGGGCAGGTCTCAAGGCATGAGAAACTGAAAGTGCATTCCCCGGGAAAGGTTCCCACCTTTCAAGAGATGGTATGGCAACCAGTCTGGAGTCCTGTTGCACAGGAAAAGGCACAAGATGGTTGACTTTCCACTTATACAGTGGTATGATAGTGATGATAATGGTCATGCTGCCTCTTTGATAGGGATGTGCAGAGAGTCCAGTATTTGTATTTATATTTGTTGAGGCAGTAAAATTATTTATATTTGTATTCGAGTAGAAGGGGGAAATAGGCGTAAAAGTCCAGTTTTTGTTTTTTACTACACTTTTCATTTTAGGATATTAAAGTGTTAAAATAAGTGTTTTACTATCTTATGAAGGAGGTCCCCACACCAAGTCTTGAACTGGAGTCTCCAAGATCATAGATGACTGCCCTGACCACTGAGCTAAATTGAGTGCATTACCAATATGCAGCATAACACAGAGACAGCACAGTGTGTAACATGTAGAGAAGAATGTCAAAGGTGATTCTTGCTTTGTACTTTTCATTTACTGCCTATTTTTTACAACCTAACTTTGTAGAAGGGAGAAGAGGAACAACATGTTATGGAGAGTCCCTTGGGAGCACTTCGCGTGTGTCTGTTGAGGCTCCTGAAGATCGTTGCTGCATGCTAGAATGTTCACTTAATGCTGGTTGTTACACATTAGAATGCCCAGTGGTCTGCATAGCCTGGGTAGACTTGGCCTTACAGACTGTGGTGTAGGCATTAGGCATTGTGTGGTATACCCTGGGAGTGATCAGTGCAGTCAGGGTTTAATAATTGATGAACAAGAAGAAATGGATGAAGCAGAATATGACTGTTTCTCAACCCTCTCTCCAAGAGCCTGCACAGTTTCTCTAAGATTCAGGATGAGACCTTTAAGTTGTTCTGTTTCTCCTCTCATGACTTCCATACCCATACTTGCAGTTTCTCCCTTTACATGTCCTTCCTTTGCAGGGGAGGAAAGTTTGAGTGGGGCAAGTTGTTTGCTTGTAACTTAACTTTTCTCAGCTGAAGGTGTATGAGTATTGTTAGCTTCATCAGGAAGCTCTGAGGGTTGAGGCATGGTAGCATGGGGATCTGAAGGTTGAGGAATAGCAGGTATAGCTTCTGGTGGCAGAATTGGGAATGACATCTGGTATTCTGCCAGATATCTGGGTAGTTTATGAGAATGTGCTGGCTGTCTGTATGGTTGTGCTCTATCCATTGAATTGATCTGCTCCGGGTTGTTGGACCATGAAGAATATTTAGCTTGAGGAATACTGATATCTCCTAAGGATGGTCTGGTTCCAGGAATATCACCAACTCAATAGCTTGTCTGTTAGGACAGATGAGCAAAGGCAGCAGTTCCAGTCCAATCTTTTGTTATGGAATAGCTGAACTGCTTTATCTGATAACAGAAGAAAAAGGATAACAAAGGATATTAATCTAGACATCATAATTCCTAATTTCAATAATTATTAATCCAACAAAGGTCATTTAACTTCAAACACAGTTACTATGTAAACCTAGAAATGTAGAGATAACTCAGTAGTACAATCAGTACAGCAAATAAATCATAATCTACTAATGCTGCTATAAATGGATTTTAAAGCAAAAGAAACTTACATATCATATCCCAGATAGTAAAATTGGTGTGGCCCAGATCCAGCCCACACCCAACACTTTCGGCCCTTTCATCTGGCCCACATACCGTGTGGAATGATGGTGCTTAGGCGGATTGATTGGATTGATCATTGTCAGCAGTCACCCCCTCTGATGGATGAAAGTAGCCCATGTGAATGCTAGCTTAAGATTATAAATCAACAAATGTGCAATCCATAATTACTTATAGTAGTATAGAATAGTAATCACAAATAATACATCATTTAATAAGAATCTAAAACATATAAAATTGTTAATTGTGAAATACGTTTTTAGAGAAATGTAATGCCACACAGATTGTTTAATTTTTCAATTAATTTATATTTAAACACTCATAAAAACTTTTCCTTAAAAGTCCCAATGTAATCCTGTTCAGAATCATTCCAACTAAAAACCATATTCAATTCAAAGTCATTTCATTGTATAGTTTTTCAGAAAATTAAAGGTAAAGTCAACTCATAAGTCAAAAAATCTCATTTATTATACAATGTGCCTTTATAGTTACATGCTCATAGAACCCTTTCTATAAGAGGTGTGCTGAAAATTTCACTAGAATTGTGTTAAGAGTGACCCTGACTAGGATCACATCAAACTTGAAGGGAAATTTAAGGGAAAGACAAAAAATCTATAGTAAAACATAGTAAAACAGTATATTCCAAATTTGTGAAGTGAAAATATGTAATGCTGCTTATTTAATAAGTACAATAAAGTCAATTGTTAAAGTCAGTTGTTTAAAAAATAAATGTGGATTGCATTATGCAGAGGACAAATTTGCACTTTCTTACATTAATTGGAATATTCTAATTTCATTTGAGTTGTGTGATATATTTCTGTTAGGACAATCTTATGTTATGTTGAGTATTTCCTAAAAACTCTGCAGTACAGTACTATACTTTAACAGGATTCCACTGCAATTTTCAGCAAACCTGTTAATGAAACATTTTTATGAGAGTTCATATACAATGGAATATTCTGTTTTACAACAGATTTTTGTTATTGTAGGTGACTTCCCCTCTAATTTTCTCTAAAACTATGCTTGCTGCATTGCAAAGAATTAGCAAAGCTGGGCATAGAGGTACAACAAAGTGCGCTGACAAAACAGAAGTGACATATTTCCATAGATTTTCTATTACTGAGCAATCCCAAAACAGGACCAGGAGACCAATTTAATTATCTCTACAGTTATTACTGTATACTTATATAGTATCTGTAAAAGATATTACAGATACAAGGCCATTTGGGGTGTCAAAGGGAGACAAAAGAGCAAAAAGCGTGTGAATGGGTAATGGAAGAATCTATGGAACCCCATATACCTTCATAGACAAGTGGAGCCTGACATTGAACAAATATGATTACTCTGGTAAATAATAAGATTGACTGAGGTCTTGAAAAGATTGTAAACCCTCATTGTCAGACAAATCACCAAAATCTTATAGACCTCTGAGGGAAAACAAATGGCTTCGAGCCATTCAGTAATCAATTATTATTCCATATTGGTGAGTAGTTATGAAATTTACAGTTAAGATGTTGTTAAACCTAAATACTTGTTAGGTTGTTTCCATATATCCACTGAGTTTAAAATAATGCAACCTGAGTGGAGAGTAATCTGCTTTGATTTGGGCCCTGAGAATAGGAAAATCTTGGAGCCTCTCAAGTTTGACCAAAGAAGATTAATCAAGATCTGTCGTCCAGGGTTTGACATAGAGGGTCTAACCATATTTGTAGTGGTCTCATCTGAAATGCCCTGAAATATAATTTACAATTAGGAAGCTGTAGACCACCATAACATCTCTGTCATTGTAAAACACAAAATTTAATTCTTGGCCTTTTACCATTCCAAATAAAGTTTATGCATTATGAATCAAGCTCCTTGAAAACGGAAAGTTTATCCGAGGAAGTATATCCATCTTTATAACTAAACTAAGTTTTGCCTAAAGGGAAAATGTAGAAGTGACCAATAAGCAAGTTCCTGCTTGATCTATTGAGTGGTTTCAGAATAATTTATCTTGTTAATAAGATCAGAGCTTTTTCACTGGTGCTGCTGGAAACTGGGTTGATAAGAGCGCTGAGACGGTGACGTATCCCTGTGGCTTGGTTTATCTTGGACAAACAAAAAGAACTTTAAAGACTCACATATCTGAACATAAGACTGCAATACGTACACAAAACATGGACTGTGCTATGGCTTGTCTTTATGCACAGGCCAATCATGGCTCTGCAGCAGTTCTGGGGAATAGAAAAATTTCACCCTCTCCTAGAGGTGGTGACATCATCAACTTACTGCTTCGTAGAGAGGCATTTTGGATTCACACTCTGAACATGGTGGAGCCCTTTGGCATAAATGAAAAACTGAATTTCTCATGTTTCCTCTGACTTGTAATACTTCATGAATGTTTGCATTTGTACTTTAGGTACTTTTATTTCTGTAACTGTAGGGGTTCTGTTTTGTTTTTTCTGTTTTTTGTTTCTGATATGGTGTTGTTCTTTTGGCATTGATTTTTCTATTCTGTCACTGTTGATGGATATTTGTACTTGGATTTGATGCATTTTATTAATTGTGAGTGGTTTGTGCTCTTTTGTTCCTGACTTGTGTTGGGAGTGTGGCACTCGGACACTGACCATGGCAACTCCCACCCTTGGATTCATTATCCCATAGATTTGAAACCCTGTTCAACCTATTATCTAATTACAACTGCACACCTGGTTCAGGTTGATTACATATGTTGTTTGCCTCATATCTTTGTCCACCCTGACTCTGATGAAGACACAGTAGTGTCAAAATGTTAGTCTGTTTGCACAATTAAAGGCTGCAAATAAATCAGTGTGCTCAAGTCCCTTCTGTTTTTTGCAGAGATGGTGATGTTGGTTTGTCATTAGGAGCAGCACATCTCACATTGTTGTCATTTTATCTATCTGGTTAATATAAAAATATAGATTTATGCACTCCATTTAACATACACTGCATTATCATTGCACAGGTTTACAAGTGAGTTGTCATTGCAGTAATAGCAATGTTTTTACTTTTTACAACCCAGATCAGTCTAGTGATGGAAGAAGTACTCAGATGCTTTACTTAAGTAAAAGTACCAATACAGCAATATAAAAATACTCCATTACAAATAAAAGTCCTATATGAATTATCCTACTTAAAGGTCCAGTGTGTAGTCTTTAGTGACATCTAAAAGAACAGACTTGGTAAAAATTGAATAGATTATTTATAAGTATATCTTAATTAGTGTCTAATCAGCTGAAAATAATAATTGTTGTGTTTTCGTTACCTTAGAAATAAGCCCTTTATATCTACATGGGAGCAGGTCCCTCAGCGGTGGCTCCAGTGAGGGCCTTACACGTTTTAGATTCAGTGGGCGACTACCGGAAATGCGCCGGTTTTAAAATGAGGAAGAAGAACGGACCAAACATTTTGTATTGTGAGAAGTTTTTGACACCAAAATCTGATAAATGGAGGATCATACTTATTTAGAAAATCACAGGAGCGTGAATTGTCATTGTCAAAGAAACGAAAACACGAAGAAGCTAAACTAAATCGGGACAAGCAACGGCATAAAACAAGGATAAACCCAAATGGAAATCCCTGATGAGAGAAATGTTTGCAGACTGACGCCGAAGTTTCCTGTTTACTGCTGGACAGGTAAGAGTGTAATGTATATTTATTTTGCCCCGTTGGTAATGGTTCAAAACCTAGATGATGTACAATGTTTATTAGCAGTCCATTAGTTTCCCTGGAAAGAAACGCCGCCACGTAATGTTAAATATTAGCACACTTTAGCCTCAGTTTGTGCCTCTCACAGAGCTGGTGGTCTGATAAGAGACAACAGGGAGGCAACGTCATGCTAATAACCCAATTTATTCATTTACTGTGGCAGTAAGACAACACATTGATTGATAACTAAGATATTTAGCGCTGGTGATGTGCTAAAGACAGTAAGTCAGAGAAATGAGTTAGTGTGAAAGATAAACTGAGGAGAAGTCTGCTCATCACCGAGTTAATATATCCTGTGAATATATATTTATATTTTTTAAGGTGCTCCATGATTTCACTGTTTGCTCCTAATTTGTCATTTAGGAGCACATGTACACATTGGGGGGCAAAGTTAGCTTATATTCCAACACAACTAACGTTTTCCCCGTTTCAATGTTGAAAAACATGTAATTGCTACCAGAGTTTTAATTTTACATTTATCAGTCAGAAGTGGAATTTTTCTGTTATTTATTTTGGTGTGTTTATCCAGGCCAGCCAAGGCTCCCAGCATCTTAGGACGTAACATAATGTATTACAAGGGTTTGTGACTGTGTCATGTAGCACTTATTTTCTTGATGTTGCTGTTGTTTCTCCAGCTATGAGAGAGGTCCTGTAGCATCGATGCATGGAATTGCCTTTATCTTCATCCTAAAGTGACTGTGTAATAGGTCAGGGGTATTTCACCATGTGCCATTGATGGCTGGGAGTACGTTGGTTTTCATTACAACCAAAGACAACAAAAGTTGATTTCACTGAATAGCTACTTGTCTCTGACTGAAAGTGTGTTAATCAATTAAATAATCTGATTTAGTCTGTTGTTGGGATGAAAATGCATGGAATAAGGTTGAACAGTTTCTAGTGAGCACATTAGATAAATAGATAGATAGATAGATAGATAGATAGATAGATGATTTATAGTAAGTTCATTCATTTGTGCTGTTTTATTTTTCTCAGGCACTATGGGTTGGCATTATTCACCATGTCTGTGACATTCACACCCACCATATCAGAAGTATTGCAGACCAAGTCAGGAGAGGTCTAGGTAACTGATACACATTTGTTTGCCTATGTAGCATATTAACTTACCCTGTAAGTCCTACTCTTGGTTAAATAACACTATTTTCACATGTACAACTATATAAAATGTATGAAATAGTAAATTATCTCTATGTGTAATGGTACTGTCTTCCACAGAAGCAGTTTTCCATGCAGCTGCTGCTCTACACACAGCTCCTGGAGCAGATGAGGAACAGCAGTGCCAGTGAATCATGGGTGTTGTTCCTGCCATGAGAGCATCTTCATCCAGAGCAGTAAATTGAATACCTTGGTGTGGTTTTGGTCTGACCCTTGTCAGCTATTATATGTGCAGCAATTTGACTGCTGGAAGGTGATCGGATAAGTTTAATCACACTGCTTTTAGTGTTCAAACAGACTAACAATTTGATAGATTATTCTGTCTTTATCAGAATCAACTCTGAAGAACACAGAATAAGCTGTCAATATGTTTGTGTTTGAACAGTAAAAGCTGCATGTGTATGTTATCCTTTTATTGTCAAGATTGAAAAGGATGTTAAATAAAAGATATTTTTATTACAAATGTCATTATTCTTAGTGTTGTTTTTTATATTTTTATTTTGTGGTTCAAACTAGTGAATTACAGTTAACATAACCTGAAGTGGCAATGAAAATTAATCCATAACATGTACTACAGTGCCCTGTTTTGAGGATCAGTGGTATTCCAACTTCACTACTGTTTTATGTTGCTTTCTAAATGTAAATAATGACAATATACTGACTGCAGGGAAATACTGTCATTGTATAAGTATATATTAATATGTTTATCATTGAAATTATCACAGCACATCTGATGAATATCTTTTATTTGGTAAACTTGCGCATTTAAGTTGAACAAATGTGAATATATAAACAAAAAGTTTAATAATTATCCAGAAAATATATAAATATAGAAAATGTATAGAACAAGTATAAAATAAATAAAATATCAGAAATGTAACAAATAAATATGAGATGATTTGATGCCTTGATGATGAACAGGCAGGTGTGTGAGTACTTGAGATACTGTGTGGACGCTCCAGAGGACCTGGAGGGAAACTCAGAGGCCAGGTGTGAAACCAGTGTGATGTCTTTGGAGGACCAGAGAACTTGGCCCTGATCCTCCAAACACAGCAACTGGGGATGACAAGTCGGTTTCCCTGGCCTAAAGAGCCATGCTGTCAATAGATGAAATGTCTATAGGCAGCATAACGGTACTCCTGGTTGTCATCCCCAGGCTTCCTGGTTTGGCCAAATACCATAATGTCCTCCCAGTACTGCCTGTGAATGCATAAAAAGCATTTTCAAGACAGTACTGGGAGAAGTGAGGTATTATTATTACACAATCTGCAGGGTACTAGCCACAGCATTTCCTCTCCTGGTCCGTAGGCATGTCTGTACAGTTACTACAAGTACATCATGGTACCCCTGGCACTCCAGCAAATGGTGGGACACCATGCCTGCACTGATGCATCACCAAGGCATCAAAAATGAACCCTGGCTGCCTCTGAAGCAGCCTGTGCTCCTCCAAGGTCATCTCTTCAAGAAGTTTCTGAAAAAATAAAACACAGGAAAAACAAAGATAAGGCTTTATAGGTTATAAGTTTCATGATATGTATTATATATAGTATTTATATAATCATTCAGTAGTGTTGCTGATGTTTTCAGTAGCCTCTTTTATACAGAGAACCCGCATTATAGCCGTAAAGAGGATCCAAGGGGAGGACATTTCTCTTCGTTTGATAATGTTAAAAGTAAAGTTAGACTTTTCTGTCGGCTTCTCCACTCATTTTAAAAAGACGAGAGAAAGAGAGAGAGAGAGCAGCTGTGGTTGAGTGAGCTAGAGGGTAAATAAAGAGAGGGAGCGCTAGTAACGTTAGTGGTGAACCAGATCGATAAACGTTATTTTCTGATTGTTTCACAGCGGTTAATTTCTAAAGCACAAACACACCCACACTCCTCTTCCACCCTGCAGCTGTGCGCTGCGCCACCTGATTTGGTCTGAATACAGGATAAACAGAACAGCGAGGCGGATTACAGGCGCAGTATTCCCGCCTTGAACAGGCTGTGTAATAAGGGCTACTGACTTACATTACACTGATAACACATCAAACTATACAGACTACAGTAATGTAAAGCACAGAGCTGACTCGCCCTCTTTCTCGCCCTCTTCCTCCTTCTCTAACCTCCAGTACTTGACTCTGCAAACGGATGATAAAATATGTAACGTTATCCTGCCAACGCTATCTCTCTATCAATAATGCCTAACGTTAGAATAAAATAACGTAAGTTTTGTTTAGCATGACATTGCTAATGTTAGCTTGTTTTACCAAAACAATAAAACACTCATAACTGCTATCTTACTTGAGCTATAACCTATAGCATTATAGACTAAATAATTAAATAACATCTTCACCTCATCGCTTGACTTGTTAGAAATGCTCGAATTTGTCGTAGACGATGACATCTTCAGCAAATAGCTTCTTGTCCTTGAAAGCCACTTTAGCTTCTGGAATCTCTCCAAAGTCTTAGGGAGGGGAGGGGTGAGTGCCGGAGTGCTTCAATCTAGAACCTCACCGTTAGAGGCCGCTAAATACCACACATATTACACACTGGACCTTTAAGTAAAAGTACAGAAGTATTAACAGCAAAATGTACTTAAAGTATTGCAGTAAAAGGAGTGGTTTGACTGATATATTATTATATATGACATCATTAGATTATTAATACTGAAGCATCAGTGTAAGCAGCATATTACTGTTGTAGCTGCTGGAGGTGGAGCTAGTTTCAACTACTTTATAGACAGTTAGCTAGTCGGGGTGTGCCTGAATACAAATACGTTATTTGGCAAAGCACAAATGGTGGGGGTTTTTTTAACGAATATTTGTTTCATACAAATATTTTTTAAATTATTTGTTTTTGGGAAGAACAAAAAAGTCAAATGCTCTGCTGTTACGTCTATCACAAGGGGAGTCACATCCACCCACTACATGATGCACATTTCCTTATTTGGACATCACTCCTGGAGTTGGGGTGCTCCCCAGAGATGTTCTGTGTGTTTTTTTGTTTGTTTGTTTTGTTTTGTTTTGGGTTTTTTTTGGTTTTTTGTTTTGTTTTGTTTGTTTGTTTGTTTTTTGTTATGTACTGTTTGTTGTTGTGCTGTTGTATGTTTTGATTGTGGGGAACTACGGATGCAAATTAGCTTCGAGCTAACTCCGGTCCTGTGCATCTTTAATGTTTAAAACTGCACACTGTCGCAATCAATAAATCAAATCAATCAATCATAAAGCTGAGCTACTGACACATGCAAAGTGCTCCAAAGGGACTCCCTATATCCTGTTGTTTCCTTTCTCCTTTCCACAAAGTTAGGTTCTTTCCTACATGTTACACGGTGTGCTGTCTCTGTGTTATGGGTGTATACATAAGTAGAGGTGATGAACTTGGTTTAGCTCAGTAGTCAGTGCAGTTATCTATGATCTGGGAGACTCCCGTTCAAGACCCGTTGTGGTGACCTCCTTTGTAAGGTAGTTTATTCATGAACACTTATTGTAACACTTTAATTCTCTAAAATTAAAAGCGTAATAAAAACAAAAACAGGATTTTAAAGCCTATTTCCACTTTTATTCAAATATAAATACAAATAATTTTGCTGCCACAACAAATACAGATACAAATACAAATACTGGACACTCTGCACATCCCTATTAGCAAGTTTAGTCCACTGGTTCCCAACCTACAGGTCAGGCCGTTCCAAAGGGTCACCAGTTAAATTTGAGGGGTCGTGAGATGATTAATGGGAGAGGAAAGAAGAGAAAACAAAGTTCTAAAACACAAATCTGTTTTAGTTTTTGGCATTTTTCTCTAATCTTTGATTTTTGGTGAAATATTGGATCATTTGAACACTTACTGAAATGAAACCATGTGAGAAGTTTAGAGAGAAAAATCACTATTTGATGGAGCTGTTAACAACTCATAGACATCTGAGACCATCTGTGACCCCGACTACACACTGCTTTTTGTAAGATGTCAAAAAAGTTGGAAACCACTGGTTTCATCTTTAACAATGTGTTGTATTTTAGAAGCTTGTTGTATCATCCATTGTGTCAAATCTTCATCTGAAAAGTAACTAAAGCTGTCAAATAAATGTAGTGGAGTAGAAAGTACAAAGTACCTTAAAATGGAAATACTCAAGTAAAGTACAACTTCCTCGAAATTGCACTTAAGTACAGTACTTAGTTACTTTCCACCTCTGGCCTATTGTTTATTACAGCAGTTAGAATTCTTACTCTACAGGTTTCTTGTTTTAAAACCCTTCTCAAAACATTAGTCTCACCTAAAACTGAAATCATCACATTTTAGAGGAAGATGAGGGCAAAGAAAGTATTAAATGGGGAAATTTCATAACACAGGTCATACTTATTCATGTTTTGGAACCATGGTGACTGTTTTAGCTGCACTCATGCACAACACACCCCCACCCCCAGCCCACCCCCAACACACACAGACACACACACAGACACACCGTGAGTGTTCACATTACTCCCACAATTTGGCATGGTGTCCAGCAGAGATTCAGCAACCATGATACTTATTATTGCTCTGTGAGTGTGAGTGCTCTCAGGGCTTTCTACCAGCACTGCTCTACCAAAGAATCTCATTTGTCTCTGGCAGGGATGGATGATTGCCAGAGTCCCAATCTCCTAGGAGCACTGCAGAAAAGAAACAACAGATTTCTCATTAGCAGTGACTCTGGATGCTGAGGAGCATTTCTCAGATTCACTGTAAATCCCAGTGAAGTCACTGAATGGTGGCTGGATGAGCCCTCTTTGACCTGGACAAATGTTCAGGAAGCTCCCACATTACAGTTTTTTGCAACTGCCAAGACACAAAAACTGGTAATTTGGCACAATTATTGAAACCACTAACTCATGTAGCCTATCTATTGACCAGGTATGCTAAACCATAAGCACATTGTCTGCTTTATACTAATTTCTTTGCAAATAACTACACAAGGTTATCTACATTAGACACATCATTCAAAACTAAAAGCCTGTGTGTGTTGTCTGTGAAACACTGCCATTGAAATACCACACTCAATTATCAATCACCTGCATCCAGACTGCCTATGTGAAAACACCTGTAACTAATTAGATCACTTAGATATCAGAGCTTTAACACTATAAATAGGATTCAGGTTTGCGCTTTGGTGTGCACAACAAGTGTAAGAAGAGGACGAGGACTAGGAAGAGAAGGAAGACAAGGAAGATGAGGATGAGGAGAAGGAGGAAGAGGAGCAAGAGGAAAAGGGGGAAGAGAAGGAGGAGGAGGATGAGGAGTGGCGAGAGGACACATCAAAATGATGAGATGTCACAGATAAGATCCAGGCCATTTTGGTCGACCGTGTAATCAACCATAGGTTGAGTTTACAGGAGGCTGGTCAGAAGGTCCAACCTAATTTGAGCCGCTACACTGTAGCAGGTGTCATCCGGAAATTTCTAAATGAGAACAAGGAAGAAATCCTAACCTCTGTATGATTTTACATTATTTCATAAGAAAGAGATCTTAGACCTTAAACATTCGCATTCTGTTTTTGCAGAATTGCAAGGCAACCCTCACACAGGAGGAAGAAATCACCTGTTCACACAAGAACAAGAACAACACATCATAAATGTGGTCATTGCAAACAACAGCATACCTTTGCAACAACTGCAACACCACATCATCACTGACAACACAACATTCAACAACATAAACAGGGTAAGTTTATCCACACTAGGCCGTTTACTGAAGCAGCATCAACTTCAACTACACTATATGAACTGATATCTGTATCCTTTCTGTCACACAATATGCTTTTTCATATATATATACATATATATATATATATATATACGTGTGTGTGTATATATATATATATATACACAGTACTGTGCAAAAGTTTTAGGCACTAAAAGTAAAGTGAGAATGCTTTCAAAAGTATTGTTATAAATTTTTTTACTTTATCAATTAACTTCTTACAAAATTGAGTGAACAGCAGAAACCTAAATGAAATCAATATTTGCTACGAGCAGCTTTGCCTTTAAAACAGCAGCAGTTCTCCTCGGTACACTTTAACACAGTTTTTCATGATAACTTGCAGGTAGGTTGTAGTAACCATCCTGGAGAAAGAATGTTCTTCTGTTGATTTATTATTTAGGCCATCTCAGGTGCTTCTTCATGTAATCCCAGATTGACTCCATGATATTGACATCAGGGCTCTGTGGGGGCCATACCATATCATCTGTTGCAGGACTCATCATTCTTCTTGTTGCTCAAAATAGTTCTGACTCTAACTGTATGCTTGGGGTCATTGTCATGTCATAAATTATCCATGTCATGTCAATAAATTTGGGACCAATCAGACACCTCCCTGATGATATTGCATAATGGATAAGAATCTAAACATCTAGGGTGTGTATAGTACAGTACTGTATATGTGTGTATATATATATATATATATATATATATATATATATATATATATATATATATATATATATATCATATGAGAGAAGCAGGCATCACATAACACCAATGCTCAGTGGCTAGTGGATCTAAGAGCAGACCACAGCAATCTCCCAGAACAAGATCCAGTAACCATTACAATGGCAGACATCCAAGAACGAGTGTCAGGTATGAAGAGCTGGACAGCACCGGGCCCGGCCATGATCCACACCTACTGGCTAAAGAAACTGGCTGCACTCCATGAACGCCTGGCAGCACAAATGAACCAGCTGCTGATAGATGGGACGCACCCAGAGTGGTTAACCCAAGGGCGGACAGTCCTCATCATGATGGACCCCCAGAAGGGCACGATCCCATCCAACTACCGGCCAATAACCTGCCTCTGTAGAACATGGAAGCTCCTGTCAGGCATCATAGAGGCTAAGATGAACAGGCACATGGCCCAATACATGAGCAGGGCCCAGAAAGGAATTGGTAGTAATACCAGGGGTGCTAAGCACCAGCTACTGGTCAATAGAGCAGTCACCCAAGACTGCAAGACCAGGCAGACCAACCTGTGCACCGCCTGGATTGACTACAAGAAGGCCTATGACTCAATGCCACACACATGGATACTGGAATGCTTAGAAATGTACAACATCAACAGGACACTAAGCGCCTTCATCAAGAAGGGCTGTGGAAAACAACTCTGGAGGCCAACTCAAAGCCAGTTGCGCAAGTTACCATCAAGTGCGGCATATACCAAGGTGATGCACTATCCCCGCATAGTTCTGCATAGGCCTGAACCCCCCCAGCCAGATCATCTCAAAGAGTGGCTACGGGTACCAGTTCCGAAGTGGAACAACCATCAGTCACCTCCTCTACATGGATGACATCAAGTTGTATGCCAGGAATGAGCGAGACATCGACTCACTGATCCACCTCACCAGGATCTACAGCAACGACATCAGAATGTTATTCGGACTAGATAAGTGTGGTCGGATGGTATCAAAGAGAGGGAGGATGATCAGGACTGAGGGGGTTGAGCTACCAGAAGGCAGCATTGCAGATGTTCAGGACAGCTACAAATACCTTGGGATCCCGCAGGCAAATAGGAACGTTGAAGAGGCCGCAAGGAAGTCAGCCACAGCCAAATACCTACACAGAGTAAGTCAGGTCCTGAAAAGTCGGCTGAATGGGAAGAACAAGATACGGGCCATCAACACGTACGCCCTGCCAGTCATCAGATACCCCGCTGGTATAATAAACTGGCCAAAGGAGGAGTTAGAGGCCACTGATATCAAGACAAGAAAGCTCCTCACAATGCATGGAGGGTTTCATCCCAAGTCCAGCACCCTGAGACTGTACACTAAGCGGAACGAGGGAGGCCGAGGACTGGTGAGCGTCAGAGCCACTGTCCAGGACGAAACAACCAACATCCAGGAATACATCAGGAAGATGGCTGATATCAAGAATATCTACCAGTGGCTGGAAAATGCTGGACTGAAGGACAGCACAGAAGCACTAATCATGGCAGCACAAGAACAGGCACTCAGTGCAAGATCAATAGAGGCGGGGATGTACCACACCAGACAGCACCCCAGGTGCAGGCTGTGCAAAGATGCTCCTGAGACAGTTCAGCACATAATAGCAGGGTGTAAAATGCAGGCAGGAACAGCGTACATGGAACGCCATAACCAAGTGGCTGGCATAGTGTATAGGAACATCTGCACTGAGTATGGGTTGGAGGTCCCAAGGTCACAATGGAAGACACCTCCTAAGGTGGTTGAGAATGACGAAGCCAAGATCCTGTGGGACTTCCAGATCTAGACTGACAAGCTGGTGATGGCTAACCAACCGGACATTGTGTTTATCGACAAACAACAGAAGAAGGCAGTGGTGATAGACGTAGCAATCCCAAGCGACAGCAACATCAAGAAGAAGGAACACGAGAAGATTGAAAAATACCAAGGGCTGAAAGAGGAGCTAGAAAAGATGTGAGGAGTAAAGGCAACAGTGGTGCCGGTGGTAATTGGAGCACTGGGGGCTGTGACCCACAAACTGGGAGAGTGGCTCCAGCAGATTCCAGGTACAACATCTGAGGTCTCTGTCCAGAAGAGTGCAGTCCTAGGAACAGCTAAGATACTGCGCAGAACCCTCAAACTCCCAGCTTTAGGAAGACACACCACCACCCCCCCATGGGAGGGGGGTGAGAGGGAGATGAGCCCAGTACATGTATTTGTATCTATATTTGTTGAGGCAGCAAAATTATTTGTATTTGTATTAGAATATAAGTAGAAACAGGCTTAAAAATCATGTTTTTGTTTTTGTTACACTTTTAATTTTAGAAAATTAAAGCGTTACAATAAGTGTTCATGAATAAAGTTAATGAATAAATCTTACAAGGGAGGTTCCAACACTGGATCTCAAACTGCAGTCTCCCAGATCTAAAGCTCAGCTCTTTGCCTTGGTACAGATAGACCTCTACCTATTCATACACCCATAACACAGAGACAGCACAGTGTGTAATGTGTAGGGAAGAACTTCAAAGGCAATTATTACTTTGCACTTTTCATTTATTGCTTATTTTTTACAACCTAACTTTGTGAAAGGAAAAGGGGAACAACATGTTATGAAGAGTCCCTTGGCTTCGTGTATGTCAGTAGCTCAGCTTTATCTCTGGGTAACACCGCCAGCTCTGGGAGTAATGTCCAAATAAGCAAATGTGCATCATGTAGCAGGTGGATGTGACTCGCCTTGTTGAGACCTGCTGATACACGTAACAGTGGAGCAGAGGAGAGACTGAGATAGCAATGTAACCAACCTGCACACTGGTATTTGGCATGTTTCTTTTCCTCCCAAAAATAATTTTTAAAATATTTGTACGAAATAAATATTCGTAAAAACCCCACTATTTAAAGGAGCTGGCACAGGTCTGAATGCTTGACCCCTACAGTGAGGGGATCCGGTGGCTCTGTTATGCTTTGCAGTCATTTTGCTGGCATTTTTTGGGTGCACTTGTCCCCTTAGAGGGAAGGTTAACTGCAGATCAATACAATTTTGCTAAGGGAAATTTTGGACTGACGTTTTAGACAGTACTCTGCACCACCATCATCAATTACAAATCTTTTGCATGGAGTGAACTGTGGTGAACTCTGACATGCAAATTCACACAGTTGAATAATAGCAAAGCATCTTGACAGTGCTGACCTTTTATATGAATTAGGGTACACTAAATATTAGAAATACCTTTCAGAATAACAGTTCAATAGCACCACAAACAGCCTCCAAAATGACCATAAAATATACACTTTTCTAAAACTGACGATTATGACCTTCATAACGGTAGGATTTATTGCAGGGCTGTTTTATACTGCATTAGTTTTATCTAAGTGGACCTACTAAACTGGCAAGTGAGTGTATATTTTGGTGGCAGTATATACTTAAAACACAGTATAGGTGATCACAGAGAGCAGGAGGAGACTGGACGAAGGTTTAACGGGCCAATCTCAGCCATTAACTGTGTGTATGGGTTTAACAATCCATTCCCTTGATTTATTAAACTGTACGCACTTTTCACCACATTAATATTTTTTCTATCATATGGCCTCTGGGGCAGCTCTGTTTGTTTCATCTCTTGTAATTAGATCTCGGAAGGTCTTGTCTGTCAGTGTGTTAGACAGACTCCTTTCTAAACTAATGTTTTGCTGTATTTATTTTCCTGCAAATAGCTTATTACTGTGAGGAAAAGCACTGTTTGGGCAGTGATGCTCTCTTGCGTTTGGATGATGACAGATCTTCAGGGATGTTGAATATACATAATGAAAATACTCAGAAAACAATATATGCAGGAACAGAAAGTCACTAACAGCACACATACTATAAATGCATACAATAACTCCAGTGCATCAGAAAGTGAGGAAAACAAATTGTTCCTGCTACTAGTGTTGAATGCAATTCAATTTTGCATTGCAGGTTGTGTGTATTTTCTTCTTCCAGTTTCTGCATTCCATTCCAGGAAGCTCGCCTCCACTTTAAAGAATTTTGAATCCTTTCAAATCTGGGCTGTTTGGCCATGCCAGATTTGCTGCAAATGATGTGAATTTCAGAAAAGTGAGCATTGAAAATCCCCCTCTGGACTTTCTCCACACCTGGCAGCTTTCCACTCATTGTGTCCAGCCAGCTAGATGTGTGTGTGCAATTAATTAACCCTTTATCACTGATAGATGTGTGTGTAACTGTGAAAACTGTGAAAATATCATAGTCCAGGCCTCCAGGGACAGGGACTGCTGAACACAGGACACTACAAGTGAACTCAAGATGTCTGGATTCATACGTTTTGAAATATTTGCTTATTTTGCATCTGTATTACCATAGTTTCATATGATATACAGTGCTATCAAAATTTTTAATCAAACATGCATCTTTAAGACCCAACCCATTTTAACACCTGAACCCAACCCAAGCTGTCGTTAGTTAGCCAGGCTAAGACCTCATTCACACACAGAATCTGAATAATCTGAAGATTGCAAAGGTGATTTTACACTGACAACTGAGCAGTTGTTTTCTCAAATGGCCACTATGTGGTCAGTATTATTATTTCATTAATAGCTAAATGTCTTAAGGATACATGATAAAGCATAAGATAATATACAGAAAAAATGAAAATAAGATAAAATAAATAAATAATAAGGCCTATGAATGTTAATAAAAACAATAAGGAAAATGATTCAGCAAGAGTGGCTCGAAGTGTGTGACTCGAGGCTTAACATATTGCAATGGGGAATGCTAAGGGAAAGCTAATTCAACTTGTCTAAAGAAATTATCTTTTAATATTAATGTTATTTGACATCAAACCTTGATCACAAAGCCATGTTATGCCTTATTGTTGAGGTATTTCGTTGTGGTAGAGGCATCATCTTGGCAGGTCCAGCGTCGTTTGGTGTAGCGCCACCAGCAGTGTTTGGCAGTAAAAGGGCCCAGATCAGGTTTTGGACTGTGGGCATGTCCTTGTGGGCGATTTGCTGAATACCGGTAAGAAGGAGTCAAGCTGTTTCAGGCTGCTCTGAAAGCGTCTTTAGGCCAGCTTGTTTTCAGTATTGCTCTTAGAAAGCAGGTAGAGATCCAGTTTCAAGCGTTTTTTTTCCTCTTCAGGAGTTTAAGTTGAGGATTTTGGCTTTGGTTGGCTTGTGAGTTGAGTGTTGAGTGCCGAATAAAGTTTAATCTGACTACACTCAAATCTTCAGTGGTGTTTACTTCAAAAATAGAATACTGTACATGTTAACTTCAAAATTAAAATACTGTACGTGGAAATACTAGACTTAATGTTACAAATATTATAGAGTACGGTCTAGACCTGCTCTATGTGAAAAGTGCCCTGAGATGACTTTTGTTGTGATTTGGCGCTATATAAATAAAAATTTAAATAATTGAAACTGAAATTAAAAAGAGTCACTAAAGTCCTCAGGAATGTGTGTTAGAGTTTATTGCTTTGATCTGGTGAGATAAGAGAGTCTGTGTCCCATTTAAGGAGGGGGGTTGTTTGGTCTTTCTCTGGTCCAAGTGGCCTGAGGGTCAGTTTATGCATTCAGTTCAGGCCATAATTCAAATTATTAGGGATTTAATGAACCTGCCAAGTGGGTCGAGCAGTAGAGTTTTCACTGAGTTTGTTAGACAGACAGAATTAATGTGTAGGATTTAATCTCTGGTCCACACTCTGGAGCAGAAGGTGGCGGTAATGCACCTAATACACTGGTTGCCAACCGCCGTTATAAACCAAAAAGAAGATTTTTTTTTCCCAAACAGAGTGGTACATCCTGTCAGTCGACGTGTTTCCTACCTGTGCAGCCAAACATAGCCGCTCCTCCGCGGACTATTTCACCCTGTCAGTCCCGGTGTTTCCTCCGCAGGCTCCACTTCACCCAAGCTGCCCGTCAGGCCCGCTGCTTCTTCCCACTTTATCCTGAATAACAAATCGGGGCTTGGTGCTCCGGTTGGATCCACACGGAGAGCCAGGACTAACGTTAGCTGAGAGGCTAGCAGAGTGTTAGCAGCAGCATTACCGGAGGGAAGCACAGCCAGCTAGCCTCCGCTAGAAGAAGCAGCAGGTCTGACGGGCAGCTTGAGTGAAGTGGAGCCTGCGGAGGAAGCACCGGGACAGTCATGGTGAAACAGTCCGTGGAGGGAAGCACAGTCAGACGGTGGAGGAGAAGGCAACAAATCAGCCTCTCATAATCGGCAGAAAGAATTCATTCCAGGCCGATGCTGATATTTCATTATTAGAGCTTTTATCGGCCGATACCGATGACGTGCCGATAATATCGTGCATCCCTACAAATTATTGATCAGAAATGGTTTATCGGGAGGTCTGTTTAACCTTCATTTTGTCAGTGTTTAAGTTTTGGGCAATGTCCTGCTAACAGACACCCACTTGGCAAAGAGGTCACTTCAGGGTCCAGGTGTGAGGTATTCACCATGTCTCTCGGTTTGAAATGAAAGAAAAACTGTTTTACCCATGAATTATCTATGAATCATCCAAATCATCCTACAAAGTTCTAGTAGCTTGTTAACGTTGGACCATAGTGAATTGGGAAGTAGTTGACCAAGATGATGAGCTTTTCTTCCTTTTTGTTTGAAGCTATATTATGTTGGTGGGTGGAGCAGAAACTAATCATGTGCCACTGACTGTGTGTGGTACCATATTGTTCATGCCAGAGGAAATTATCATTGAGATCCTCAACTTCCTCATGCATGAGGTTAGTTTACAGTTCTTACATCTGTCAGGATTTCCTGGAATCAGGGAGATATCGTATAATCCAGACAGTGAAAGACCAGGAGTAAGAACATTAGGAAATGTATGACTTTACATAAATAATGTATTAGATAGTAGTACTAACCATTTCTGACTTCCCTCTCATTCTTGTGTATATTGGACATACACCAACTCCAGAGCTAATGCATACTCTATATCTACCATCATTAAACTTATAGGGGTTTAGATATGAAGATTCAGATCATTTATTTTTGGGTCTTTTGGCAAGACAAAATTCATATGGAAATGCCAAAGGCTGTAAATCTCTTGCAGTTTCCCATTTGAATTCATAATAAGCCATATCACTATTTATTTGCCAACTCTATTTTTATAGAGTTGGCAAATGAATGGCAATGTATTTCCTAGCTGTCAATAGTGCTAAATCTTTATATATTTAATCATGTGAATTCCAACTGTCCTGTGTAGTGGTGCCTAAAACTCAGTCCATATTTTCTGATGTATTCATAATAAATAGTGTGAATTATAAGAATAAAACAAACTGAATCTTGGAAGAGGACAGCTGTTTGAGTAGAGTTAATCAGGTGTCTTATCTAAATACATGAGAGGATGGAAAACACAATATATAAATTAGCATGTTTGTATGTAAGCACGTTTTTTTTCCATAAAGGTAAAGAAGGAGAGAGCAGTTAAGTGTAATTCAAAGGCCATGTTCATAGTCAAATACTGATTACATAATAATAATAGGATTGGTGGTAAGTTTAATGGATTCCTCAAACCAAAATAAGGCAAATCTTCTTAATCACTTCTGGGGAAACGTACTTGGGTCTATTGCACACAGTTCCAAGCCTACTGTTTTCTATTGAAGATAGAATTCTTTAGATCAGCTGTAGTTTAATTCTTAAAAAGGCTCAGTAATTTCCTAAAACAGCTGGGGCCAAATGCACATAAAACTCTGTGTAGTTTCATGACTAAAACTGTGTGTACGCACAAAGCCAGGAATATGCATACACATTCTTTTTGTCAGATTTATAAAGCTGTGCGTACGTATGGTTTTATTTAATAAATCTCAGTCATTGTGGAACTGGGCACAAATGCACATGTTTCATTTCTACTCCCACAATTTGCCATAAATGGAGGAAGACATGCCCTGAACCAGCTGTTTTCATGTCAAAATGCTGCCTGCTCCACCAGTCTGTATACCTGTCAATGAAACAAACGGTAAAGAAGTGCCGTTTCACCGATTGTGTTGCACCAGCAAGATTCTACAACAGCAGAACAGCTGTCATTACGCGCAACCATTATGCACAGTTCTGTGGCTCTTTATAATGTCCTTATCATTAATTCATCACATGGACCTGTAAACTATTGTTGGCAATGATATCTCAGAAATGTAATCAATGATTAGTTCGTAGCACTCATATCCTAGCCGACTTTACAGGGTGTGTCACAACAAAGGATAAAATAAAAAGAATATTAGGAGCAAAATAAAATGTTGACCCTTATGTAAATTAAAAGAATAATAAATTAATCAAACAAAAGTAATTACAGGATCAGTGGAGCTAGTTATCAACCAAGACAAACAATGTTTTACTAAAACATTCTGTCTCTCACCTTATATTTCATCTCCATCTCATCACATCACCCTCAGATCACTTTAGAAAAACATGTGTACACTTGATGTAAATAATGCGTGAGGTCCACACATTCTCACCACACATTCTGTTTATATATACAGTTTAAGTGCGGGAAATGGCGTATGGTTTTTGTGCATACACATCTTTTATGCATCTGGCCCCTGGTCTCTGAAGTTCTTCGCAAACGTTATTCAAACAGGAGGAATAATTGCATTTGAAATGGATTATTTTCAGTGGTGGATTAATGAAACCTCAGGAAGACTTAATCTATTTGTTGAGATTTTTTCCTGTCATGCTTCCTACTCTATCTAAAGACATGTTTCACTTTAACCAATCTTTTACCACTTACCACAGCAGCACAGAGGAATAAGATATATCAGGCTTTGGATTCACACACATACTTCTTAGTAGATCAGTTCATTGTTGGTGTTGCTGTTTTAAGAAATCAAAGAAATGCCATATCATCAATTTCATGCAGAACCTGAGCTGCTGTCAGTTTCCTGTATTATTACTTGCAGGATTTATCACTCATAAAGATGTACAACAGAACACAATAACCACTGTTGTTACATCTATAGTTTACATCTTATCTTTAAATCTGTTCCTTTCCCTATACACTCCTCTCTGAGGGACACAGAGAGTAAAGTATCAGCAGGGCCTACATTTTACTGCTTGGCAAACACATGACAATCAACATCTGGCTATAGTTCAAAGGCTCATATCCTGCAATGTGCATATTTGTATGTGTGTGCCTGTTTTTGTGTTGCATGCAATCTCAACAATGTGTATTTTTAATGTCAGCAGGCACCTCGGCCCTGGCCATCAGACTGAATGTCAGTTTTGACAGGAGTAGCACACACACCAGAATGGAAAGAACAACAGACAAGCAATTAATGCAATTACTCATGAGGGAGGATTAATCCTTCCCACATGAGATCTAATTGCCTCCAAATGTGTGAGTATGTGTCTGTGTGTGTGCATACATAGATGTATGAATACATTATAGATTTGTGAGTATGTTGGATTCATGCACAAACATGTTGTTGCTGTCAGGTGAAAGCCTTGTATCTCCAACATTTCAGTGTTTTAAGATCTAAGACAAACAGCCTTGTTCTACTGTAGCATGATGACAGTGCACAATCCAAAGGGTTATAAGAGGATTTCATGAGATCCAGTTGGAGCGCCAAAATGCTGCTTACAGACAATGGGGGTCCATTGCAAACTCCATTTCCAGTGACGCTTTGCGATTTTCACACCTCAGCAGGGAACAGTCAACATACATCATACATCTCATTGGCAGAGACGTTCCTGCACAGCGGAGCGTCCTGATGACGCAGCCATGACATCACTGTCTCTTTAAAAACTGAACGTGCCCTGAAGAACACCCCTTTCCCATGTCGCTGAGCTAGGGGGAACTCCTGTCCCTCTGAGTCAGCCTGACTAAAGGGAGTATCCCACGCACGTGTTTTCCCCCTCACCGGACGAGACGAGACTTCGCCCGTGTTCACCCGAACACCATCCCTGAATCCGAGAGAGACCGCTGCTGCAACCAGCGCCCTCAAAATCCCCTGCAGGAGGAAGAAACGGAGTTTCTTCAGGAAGACGTGGAACTTCTCTGCCCCGCTCTTCTTCACCGAGTCAACTCTGCTGTTTTCTCCGCCACGCCGCCGAGAATCAGCCAGCTCACCGTGAGATTCGCTGACCGTGTGAGAACAACCGCCGTCTGCTGTTTTGTGTTTGTCCCGCTCAGGACTACTGCTGTGTTTGTGCCACTGTGAGTAAGTAAGTTGCTTTGTCGATCAGAAACCAGACAACGTGCGTTGCAGACTGTTGCTGTCTGTGGACAAAGGAACTGCTTCTCTTCCCCTCACGATCGCTTTCCCTCTCCGTCTTCTCCCTCTCTTGCGACTAACACACACACATGCGTGCGCATGCACATACACACACTGACATCTTTTTACACATCTGATGGTCAGATAACGTCGGACAAAGCGTTGCTTTTCCACCATCAGACATGTGTGTAACACGGAATTTGGTGAGTGCAAGACGCCAACCACTAGGCAACGCCATCTTGCTATTGTGTAACCCAGACACCGCCATACTTCCACCATTCAGTTCTTGCGTGACGTGACTTCCTCCCATAGTCACGTCCGCGTCACAGACCGACAACGTTATCACGTTAGGCCCCGTTGCCATCTTGTCACAAACATACACACACACACACACACATCAAAGATCAAAGATGGTTTGGGTCAGTGGTCTGGTTTGGTGACCATGAGGAAGATGAGGAGTTACTTATCTGATCCTTTCTGTTTGCAGGAGGTTGTTTAGATGGTCTGGTTCTGGCTCTCACTTTATGGACCAGCATTCCTTGGGTGTTGAAGAAAGAGCTGGTCTGTTGTTTGAGGCTTGTGTTGTCTGCTTTTGAAACATGCAGGGTCTTTATTCTACACTCTAATATTACATCTCTCACCTTATATTTCATCTCCACTTGTCATATCACCAGATCGCTGTGGTAAAACCAGTTACCAGTTTTGGTGTGGGAAATGTTGTGTGTATGGTTTTTGTGCATATGCATTGTTACTACATCTGGTCCCTGGTGTGCACAGGGGAGATTAGCCCAGACAACTTTATATAAAAGCTATGTAAAGATTAAAACCACATTCTATCCTGCATCTTCGGTGATACACGGGGAAATCAAATTCTGGGGATTGACAGCAGGTCATGCTGCACTTTACTGTACCTGATGTGGTTATTGATCTTTTCTGGTGTCACAAAGTGCTTACAAAGAAAGATCTGATGAGTATTAAAAGTGGAGACGACTAGTGAATTGATAATGATTACACCAAGAGGTGTCTTTTACTGTAATATTACCTGGTGGAGGTAGTGGTTGTACGTTTCACTTACTTTTTAATGAAGAACTGCCATAACACATAAAGGAAGACACAAGCACAACATACTTCTAATTCCTTTCACTTTCTGATTGATCCAGGGTAATCCCTGCACTCACATGCTGATGTGCACAAGCATTTACGACAAGCCAATGACCTTAGTAGTAGGTAAGCTTTTGAATTCCAGCTAAAATCACTTATCTGCTATGATAAAAGAACAACAGTTCACTTGAAACAAGACTAACACCCACCTTTACAGGACCAGTTGTTTGGTTCACAACAGAGGTTGACTGATAGCTTTAAACCAGTTTAAATTTACTGAAGTGAACTGGCACAGGATGTTCAGTGTGAAAGCACCATAAACAGATAAGGAAAAATTTTAAATTATACTGAGTTATCATTTTATGCACAGAGCAAGCTAACAGGAAAGCCTGGTCATTATTTTCAAAGCTGAACAGCTATAAATCATTCAGTAAAAACTAATGTCACAGCACGACAGCCCGACGAAGGCGGTATACCACCAATGCCTGAGGAGTGTCTATGGATCCACAGTTGCTATACAAACACCTGTTTACTTGTGCGTTATGCTCCTGTTTGATAAATTATTGTTTGAAGGGCTTTGTGTCAAAGCTCTAAACTACACAACTCAAACTGAAATGTTATTCTGTTTTAGAAATCTGAGGTGGCTCCATTCAGAATGAACTGGTAAGGATTTGTGTAAATGTTATGTCAAACACTGAAAGGTGGGACATTGCTGGGATCAAAGAACCAGTGTATCCTTTTCAATCATAGCCTCCTGATTGAAAACACAGAGGCTACTAGTGTTTGTAGGTTATAACACTGCTGCGAAGGCTCTAGCCTTCCTACCAAGCTACCAGTAGCTGCACACACCTGCTACAACTGCACAGGAATGTGCTTGTTTTTACTGCTCTTCAGGAAACTGTCCACTGAATATACAGGCAGTGCTGGGAAGACAACACTGACACAATGAAGCCTTTTACCCATGACTGCTGGTGTAAAATGGTAACATACTGTAAAGATGTATTCATACTGAAGCTGCAACATATATGATCTAATCATTCTGGTTATTTTTTGGGACTGATTTTGAATGATTTGGAGCCACCGTCTTTAGGGCCCATTCGCAACAGGCCTGAACACCCAGCCACTCAAATGTCTCAAACCAAAGTGAGCGTCATATCAGATACCTACTACCATTATTACTAGGCCGACATGATGGAAAATCCTCAAAACCCATGATACAATGGCAATTTCACCAATGAGAGTTGAAAACGGCTAATTACTCAAAGTGACTGAGTAAACTTCCATTTTTTTGGTTGCAAACTGTTTGTAGGACTACCAGGCTAATAAAATACAAAACTTTTTCCAACATAAGACTAGATCAGTTTGGTGTCACTAACCAAGAGGAGGCACAACTAAGCTTATCATTGCTAATGGTTTAGCTGGCTACATTGCAATGCAAAGTACGTTAGCTGTATATAATATATACTCTGCTCATATCATGTTCACGTAAAATGGCACTCATACAGACATTTACACACCTGGTTTTCCTGGCTCAGCAGGTCTCAGAACTCAGCGTGCGCACACACACACAGAAAAAACATCAAAACATCATCAATGTATGAATAAAAAAGACTGCAATAAAAAATCAGAATTTGAATTCAAATAAAGTGCATAAATCAGAGTAAAACATTAAAAATTGTTGTATGCAGAAGGTAGAAATAAAAAAGTGTTATTGTGTGTATGTGTTATTTTAAATAATGTGTTCAATTGTGCGTATGTATTCGGGGTGTGCCCAATCACAAATATGTTATTTAGCAAAGCACAAATACTGGCGTTTTTTTATTATTTCATACAAATATTTTAAAAAATATTTGTTTTTGTTTTATTCATAAACACTTATTACTTATTAACCCTTTAATATCCTAAAAATAAAAGCATAATAAAAACAAAAACTGGATTTTTACACCTATTTCCACTTTTATTGTAATACAAATACAAATATAAATAATTTTGCTGCCTCAACAAATACAGATACTAATACAAATACTGGGCTCTCTGCACACCCTTAGTATGTATTGTATGTTTCCATATAATATGTACAAATGACAAAGATAGGGAGGTTTGAATAAACTTTGAATTCAACAGCACTTACAAGGGGCTTTCTGTACCTTGTGAGTATAATCGGTGACTGGTTCACTTAATCACACTGGTTGTCTGTTTTTAATAAGTTCAAAAACATTTTTTAAAAAATGTATACATAATCACTAATCTCTCTCTCTCTGATTAAGAAAATAATGTATATTGTATCTCATTTTCAAAGTCTCCCTCTGTCATATGACTGTAAATGCGCATACCTTTTGGATTTATTATGAAAAGTCTGACATTCATGATTGTGTGTGTGTGTGTGTATATGTGTATGTGTGTGTGTGTGTGCATGTGTGCATGTCTGTGTGTTCCCACAGCTGGTGAACATTCCCAGACAGCAGGTGGAGTGAGGGCAGAGGGGCTACAGAAAACAAACTCCAACCATCAGGTTTGTTTAATAAAGTCACTGCTGCTCTGACGCTGAGACCCAACCAGTCTGATCCATTCCCATCCCCTACATACACACACACACACATACACACACACACACACACACACACAATAACATGTCCAAGCAAACCTCACATATATGGTATACAGTATACTAACATGTTTTAATGTTTTAAAAAATAATCAGACAAAAGTCTAAAGATTCTTAAAAAGTCATGTATTTTTTTATTACACTACACCTTGACTACTGTAACATCTTGTTAACTTGCTTCAGCAAATTGTTTCTGCCTGGACTCCAGCTGGACAAGACCTCTATAGTGATGTCAAGTCAATTTTATTTATATAGCAGCAAATCACAACTTAAGTTATCTCAGGGCACTTTTCACATAGAGCAGGTCTAGACAATACTCTAATTACTACTACTCTACCACTACATACTCTAATTTACAGACACCCAACATTCCCCCATGAGCAAGCACTTGGCTGCAGTGACAGGGAAAAACTCCCCTTTAATGGGAAGAAAGCTTGAGCAGAGCCAGGCTCTAGGTGGGCAGCCATCTGCCATGACCAGTTGGGTTGAGAGAGAAAGAGGGAGGGGGAGAGGGGAGAGGAGAGAGAGACACACAGAGAAGCACAGCAAGTCCCAATACCTTATGGTGGTGCCGGAGGCCAGGGCAGTGTTCAGTTTTGAGTTTAGTAGCAGAAAATTGCAGGTCATCCAGGTCTTTATGTCCTTAAGGCATGTTTGGAGTTCTGTTAACTGATTGGTTTCATCTGGCTTCATTGATAAATTGGGTATCATCTGCATAACAATGAAAATTTATGACGTGTTTCCTATAATATTACCTAAAGAAAGCATATATAACATGAATAGTATTGGTCCAAGCACAAAACCTTGTGGAACTGCATGTCTAATTTTTGCATGTATGGAGGATTCATCGTTAACATGTACAAACTGCACAAACTGCACAAATTGGACTTAAACCAGCTTAATGCAGTTCCTTTAATGCAAATTAAATATTCCAGTCTCCGGCCCTGTCTACACTTGGCATTCACCTGCGTCTCAGGCGATTCAATTACAAGTGAACGGCTTTAAGTACAGGTGTGAACGCAACCAAGACGCATTGAGAGCCGATCACTCAGATCACATTTGGAGGTGTCTGGGCCGCATGTGGCCACATTCTTTTAGCAGTGTAAATGCAATGTGTCCTGGGCCACCCTGAAGGACCGCCTACTCAGCTGACGTCCTCTATTTTGCGGCAGACTAGGCATGGGAAGTGCATTGATTCCTCACGGTCAGAGGAACCTCCGTCCAAAGCTGTGTTCAACTTGTTTGATAACAGGATAAAGAAATGCATACTTTTGTTTTTCTGTTTTCATGTGAATCAAAAAAACAAAATCCACTTCCTGTTTTTTCCTCTTTTTCTTGTTCCACTAACCTGTTTTCCTCTTCAAATTGGCATTTGGAATAGAAATGATACCAATCACTTCTCTGTCTAAAAAAACATTTCAGAAGCTAAATGTTTAATTCTGTTTCCCCTGGATAGTTCCTCTGTCCTGTCAAGTTGATAACTACAGTTTTTAGTTTTGCCTGGCTGCTCAACATAGTGGAGCTCAGGATTTATCAGGACGGCCACTTTACTCCAAACAATTTCACTGTATGAACCTGGACAGTGTGTATGTAACAGCTGACCTTTTGGATGTGTAGAAGAACACAGAACATTAATTAACATTAGATCCTGACCGATCCTGTCGGCATGTTGGGACAACTAAATAATGAAGTTATGCTGCTGTGCCTCGTGTGTAAATGGGGAGACACAGCTGTGGGGGGATTGCTGCATATAACTCTATATTTGTTATATATATATATATATATATATATATATATATATATATATATATATATATATATATATATATATATATATATATCAGGAGCTCACTCCCAGTGCAGCCACTCCTCCGGAATAGATATTTGTCCTTGTATATCTACATCTTTCTCCTTATATACATACATATATATATATACATATATATATATATATATATATATATATATATATATATATATATATATAAGGATAAGGAGAAAGATGTAGATATACAAGGACAAATATCTATTCCGGAGGAGTGGCTGCACTGGGAGTGAGCTCCTGATTACATTGAACATTTTGCAAATTAACACTAAAAAATCTTCAGAAAGGAAGTAATAGGATTGATCAGCAAGAAGAGAAAAAACATCATCTTTGGATATATTTTTAAAATAAAAACAACTAGCTAGCTGTCTAAGTGCTAACTGCTACCTGCTGTTACCAATATTCCAAAGGAAATACAGCACTAAAGAAGCTAACAGAAGAGTTTTGTTTTTTGTTTGGCTTTTTTTGTTTGTTTTTTTAAAAACAGAAAACTTAAAGGATCCTTGCTGGTAATGTAATCCACGCATGCTGGAGCCTCTCTATGCACTCTGGACTCAAGAAGCAATGGCATATGACTGGGGTCAGGATGGGGAGATGGTCAGCTCACCTCCCTGCCGACTCTGCTACCAGGACAGTCCAGGTTTTGAAATATAAACATCAGATTAAATATCAGGTAAGACCATCTGCACATCCATCTCAACATCGAAGGAAACGATCCTGGCCACATGGATCTTCTGGGGTTCCTAACCGCCCGGATGGAGGCCTTTTCTCCCTGCTGAGGTCGAGAGGAGGTCCCAGGTACACCAGGCCAGTGCTGAGGGGCTTAAGAGGAGCTTCTACCCTCTGGCCACCGGGATCCTGGATGGGACTGCTACATAGGACTGTCCTCTGAGGCTGTTTATCGTACCACAGAGCATGCCTGTCAAAACCTGCGTCAAATTCAAAGCAGTGTTTCATCAGCAAAAACACCTGGGCTGAGTTTCATGGAGTTCTTTTTGGACTACTGCTGGTACTCATTGCTGTATTGCCTGTATGTGTCTGTCTGGCCAGAGCAGTCAACATTGATGGAAAACAACTGGGATACCAAGTGATTGGGCTTGGAACAAATGCTGGCTCATGGCCAGTTGACACTCCTACAGTGAGTTTTCATCATAATTTACTGGGATATTTTGCAATCTATCTATTCCTCTGTCCTGCGGCACAGACGAGCCCAGGTACCAGAGCAAATCACTGATCCAGTGAACCAGTCATCTGCCACCCCATTTCAGAGAATAGCAGGTCTCCTCTTCATGCTGATCCTGCTTTCCGGAGATGTTCAGCTAAATCCTGGACCAGTGACTCCTGGAGTGCTGCAGAACTTCGATGCTGATTTGTGCCCGAGTGTGTCTGGGACTCCTCTGGTGCCAGTGACGAATGAGCAGCAACTTTCTGAGCCAGGCTTCTCCCTTAACAGACTAAACTTTGTTAACACCAGGCATGATGGCTCCATGAATAACTTTTCACTACTGGGCTGTGGAAACCTTGATAGGTCCAGTGTCTCTCTCACAAAACCTGCTGCTGACACCACTGCATGTCGAAACGCTGCAGTGAGGAGGCAGAGGTTATTCAAAACCTTCCAAACTGTCAATCATGCAAAAGTCTTATGGGACCCAAAGCTGAAACCAAAGGATCTATTCGGTGGACATTTTAACATCAGAAGCATTACTGCAAAGAGCAATCAGCTAACTCTTGTGTCTGACTCAAATCTGGACTTTCTCTGTCTGACTGAAACATGGTTGAAACAAACAACTCCTGTGAGTGTGTTCACAGTACCCGGATACCAATGTTTCAGAAGAGACAGACCTGATGGAAGAGGAGGAGGGGTGCTTTTTTATGTGAGAGTCAACATCAAATGTGAACATGTGGTTTATAATGCGGGTAACACGTTAGAATATGTTGGGATAAAAAATAATGTTATCCCAACAAATGCCTTTTAACATCATTGGTGTCTATAGGCCCCCTTCTACAGATGACACTTTCTATGATCAACTCACAGAAGTCTTTAAAGAGTGCAATCTCAACAAAGAATTATTACTTATGGGTGATTTTAATGTGAACTGGGAGGATAAAACTAATAGGGAAAAAACTAAAAATGATCAGAGAAATTCCAACTAGAACAACTAGTAAAAGGCCCAACTAGGATTGCAAAATGCTCCAGTACACAAATTGATCTAATATTTACTAACAAACTAGAAAGAATAACTAAAATTTATAATTTAATCACTGGCTTATCAGATCATAACCTAACCCTATGTGTGAGAAAATTGACTAAAAGTAGATTTAAGACCATGGCAACTAAGACAATGATCCTCTAATGCATACCCAGAGCTAAGCAAGAAGAATTTACCAATGAAATTAATAGCTTGAACTAGGATGATGTACTGTTCTCTGATGATCTGGACTATGGCTGTGATATTTTTACTCACAGAATCAACTCTGTGAGGGAAAGATTTAATGTGAGGATACAGATAAAATCTAAAAATAAAAACAATTTACCGTGGTTTAATGAAAATTTGTGGAAACTAATGAAATCTAGAGGTGCTGCACTAAGGAAGGCAATTAAAACTAGAAGGGACACCGACATGCTGATTTGTAAAGGTTTAAGGAACAAAGTTATCCAAGAGCTAAGAGAAGCTAAATCTCATTTTTATCTCAATATTTTGAATGAGGCAAAAGGCAACAGTAAATTGATCTGGAAAAACATTGATAATCTCAAAAGGAGGGACCCAGGTACAAGTACAGGGAAAGTTAATTGAAGATCATCTTACTGTTGCCTCTGTCTTTAATATTTTTTTTCTTGAGTTTGTATATGAGTTTATTAAATTGTATATGAGAAAATGTATAAAAAAGAAGCTGGATATTGTTCCTATAGATGCTGCAGGCCAGGTTTTCAAGCTGGCAGAAACTAATGAGTTACAAGTAAACAAAATCATCAGCTCCATAAAAAGCTCCAAAAGTCGAGATGCTTTCCAATTTGACACCATGGTTGTCAAATCACACAAAGATATTTTAACTCCCCCTATTGCTCATTTAATTAACTTGTCTTTTAAACACAGCTCCTTTCCTGATGACTGGAAATGTGCCATTGTCACACCTATTTTTAAATCTGAAGACCACCTTGAAGCCAGTAACTACAGATCAGTAAGTATACTGCCAGTACTCTCAAAGGTTGCTGAGAAAGTTGTCATTAAACAACTGACAACATTTCTTAATACAAGCAATTTTGGTCTACATTGTATGCAATTTGGCTTTAGAGCAAATCATTCCACCGAAAACTGCTACCTTGCACTTAATAGAGCAAATTAAATCAACATTTGACAAAGGAGGAGTAGTTGGTGCTGTATTTTTAGATCTGCATAAAGCATTTAACACAGTCAATCATGATGTTTTAATATCGAAACTCTCTAAATTTAACCTCTCATCTAGAGCACTGGCATGGATGTCTTCATATTTATCTAATAGGATACAATGTGTTAAAGTTGGTGACACACTGTCCAGTAACATGAAGTGCACAATGGGTGTTCCACAAGGGTCAGTGTTAGGTCCCCTATTATTTAGCCTATATATTAATGATGTCTCTCAACAGTGTCATGATGCAGAACTACAAATGTATGCAGATGACACCGTTGTGTACACACATGCAAAAACAGCTGAGTTAGCTGCTGCAAAGCTAATGATTGCATTGGAAAGGATCACACATTGGCTTGATCAATCATGTCTGAGTCTAAATGTAAACAAGACAAAGGGTATGTTTTTTCTCTAAGACTATGGTACAACCTCCTAACGCTGATATTCTCATCAAAGGTGAAAAAATTGACATAGTTATTGATTTTAAATATCTTGGTGTGACACTGGATCCAAATTTGAACTTTAAGAAACATGTTAAAAAAAAAGGTTAAAACCATAAGCCAAGAAATTTATGCATGCTATGATGGAGAGCTGGAGAAACAGCCATAAAACCTTGAGTCCTTATACAAACAAACTTTAAAAACTCTGGACAAAAAGCCAGTGCATTTCCATAACTGTGGGGTACTGGAGAAATAAATTCTGCTTTTTACTGTTTGTTGTTGTGCTGTTGTATGTTTTTTGTCAGGGACTACAGATGCAAATTAGCTTCAAGCTAACTCTGGTGCAGTGCATCTTTAATGTGTCAAACTGCACACTGTCCCATTCAATAAATAAATAAATAAATAAATCAAATCATATCTATCTATCTATCTATCTATCTATCTATCTATATATGTATAATTATACATATATACAGACATGGTTGAAATTATTGGTGCCCTTGAATTTTATTAAAATAATACACCATTCACCCTGAACAGTGTTGAAATTGAAAGATATTTAGTATCAGTGCATGTCTATGTTTGGTTTGCAGTGGAACAAAACAAAAAAGTTGTGAAAATAACTGAATTCACGCTTATTCTACAAAGACAGTCTAAAATAGCCTGGACAAAATTTAGAAGTGGTAAGAAATAATTGATTTGTAGTGATACTTTAAGCAGACTATTGTTTTAATTAGTATCACGTGTTTTCATCTTATAATCACTCATGCAGCCAGTTTAAAAGGAGAAAGTTACTCACTCTGCTGTTTTGTGCCACTGGGTGCATCACATTTAACATGGAAAACAGAAGGAAAACTAGACAGTGGTCTGAAGACATTAGAAAAAAGGTAATAGTCAAACATGGTCAACATAAAGGTTACAAGAGCATCTCCAAAGAGCTTGATGTTCCTGTGGCCACTGTTGCCGATATTATTAAGAAGTTAAAGGCCCATGGAACTGTAGCCAATATCTCTGGACGAGGTTGCAAGAGGAAAATTGGCCTGGATTGCTCAAATGGTCGAGAAAGAACCAAGAAAAATTTCATTACAGATCCAAGCTGATCTTCAAGTTCAAGGTACAATAGTTTCAATTCGCACCATCCGCTGTCTGAATGTCCATGGTAGAAGATCCAGGAAGATCCCACTTCCAAGAGGAAGACAGTTTGATATTCTGAAACACATTTTTTGCAAATAAATCAGACATCAGACACATCATTCAAAATTAAAAGCCTGTCAGTGTTGTTTGCTAAACACTGCCAATGAAAATACCCAATACTCAATTATCAATCACCTGCACCCAGAATGCTCATGTGAAAACACATGTAACCAGTTAGATCACTCAGAAATCAGAGCTTGAGCACTGTAAATAGGATTCAAGTTTGCTCTTTGGTGAGCACAACAATGGAGGCCAATTTTGAAGAGAGTTAGAGAGTTAGAAGAGGTGTTTAAATAAGAGGAGGAGGAGGAGGAAGAGGAGGAGGAGAAGGAGGAGGACACAGAGGACGAGGAGTTACAAGAGGACAAGTCAGGTGAAACTGGAGAAATGTCACAGATGAGACCCGGGCCACTTTGGTAGACCATGTAATCAACCATGGGTTGAGTTTGTAGGAGGGTGGTCAGAGGGTCCAGCCTAATTTGAGCAGCTAAATTGTAGCAGGTGTCATCTGGACATTTTGAAATGAGAACAGGTAAGAAATCCTACCCTTTACATGTTTTTACAGTATTTCATAAGAAGGAGATCTTAAACGTATCCTTAGCCAGCAGTTTTACATGGGATTCTCTGCCCACTCTGCCTCCAGGAATATATTTGACTATGGTCGTCGGTGTTGCTAACTTCATGTTTCTCACTATGGATTTGCCAATAATCAGAGTTGGTTTCTTTATGGGTGTGTTGCTGAGTGGGGAGAAGCTGTTAGAAACATGAATTCATTGGTGATGAGCCATGGGCTTCTGCTTAGGGCTGTGCTTTCTTTAGACTGTCACCCAGCCACCCTGGCTTCCCTGCTACTCAGGAACTACCTGGGAAGTAGGAGCTACGCTGGGTTGTCACACACCAGCTACTGGGGGCTGCCTAACTACAGTAGCTAATGATTGGTTTTCCATGGTGCAGAGCCACGCTTCCAATCCACTGACACTCAACTCCAGCACTGCAAATAAACTACATTTATTACATGTACCATTATCACTGAAGCAGAGGAATAGCTAAACATATGACACACTGAGCAAGAGAGAGAAGGAGAGCGAGAGGGAGAGAGCGAAGCCATCGCTAACTGCTAAGATAAACTGCGAAAGCAGCTAGCAGATTTGAATAGCATGTAACCAATCATCATATTTTCACTTCTACAGGATTAGCAAGAAAGCCGCTAAAAGGAGAGAGTTAAGAGTGCTTGAGCAGAACAAGTGTACGTTTAAATGTCAGTGGGCAATTATCCGCAGTAATGAAGAATATAGCAAAATTAACTGAGTTGAGAGCAGCAAAAACGCTATCAAGTAACACAGCCAGCAAACAGAAATGAGAGAATACGCTTACCGCAGCGCATCAGCAGCACATTATGCACATGCTCTCAACAAAACCACTTGGCATTTTTGGCACTTTTAGGATTTATTTTACTCTTGACATGCAATTCATTACATGGTCAGACACCTCTGAATTTAAATGAGTTATTGTGCACTCTGACCTCTGGGAGCCTCACATCATCAGGACTTCTGTCTGAAAACTAAATGTTAAGAAGCCTTTGTTGTTGTTGCTCCTCAATTCTTGAGCAGTCTAAGTCTTCAAAACCTTTAGTTTTGTTTGGCTTCACCTTGATTTTATACCTTTTTTACATTTATTTTTTCCTGTTTTATATATTGTCTCCTTTTTATCCTCTATCTTCCTATTTCCATTTTCTTCTACCTGTAAAACAATTTGTAACTATTATTTTGAAATAAAGTTTGCTTGCTTTTATTTCATTTTCTGATTATCTGTTGTATTCTTACTATCATTCCTTCCCTCACTCCATCCATCCTCTCACTTTGTCTCCCCCCGGTAACACAACATCACCTGCAGTCAGACCGCTGAAACCAGACTCTCTTTCTAGTCTTTGAAGTCTGCTGAGACAATATTATTCCTGTAACATGTGCTAATAAGTCCATTAAAGTCAATATTCTCCGCGTTGCCTCTGTAGTTTACAGTGGAAACAGAACCCTTGTCTGCTTGATCAGCTGAGGACCTCTGGCTGGGTCCCCAGAATCAGTAGGAAGCTAAACATGGTTCTTGTGTATCCATCCATATCATATGACCTTGTAGAATTATAGAGGCCTGTCAACCCAGTCAGCTCTGGTTTATTCTATTCTAGCCTGTTTTAGTCTTTTGTGTCTGGCTGTGCCGTTCAGGTGAGCTGCATGTTTGTGATTCCTAAGCTGTTCCTCATAGCCACATTCCTTCAGTAGTAGATTCCCATGAGATGCATCATATTTCTGTCACAGAGTTCTCCCATACACTCTTAGCAGCTCACACCTATGGGACAAAGCCAGCAGTATTAGAAATCATTTGCTGTCTGCATAGCAAGTGTAACTGTGGCTTAACCAGCAATGCTCTCATGGTGCATCTGTCACTGGGACCATTACACTTTGTAAATGTCACCTGCTGATTGTGTGCACTCCCATGATGCCAAAGCATCATGTCAACAACCAGGACATGCTGTTGTGAAATCTGGCTGATTTCAGGTGAAGCACAAGTAGTGAGGAGCTCTGATGGATGTTGTAGTTTTCTGGTCCTTGTTCCATTAGTTGGGTTAGCCATTAAGGAAAATAATTAGCTCTAGTGCCTCATGCTAGAACTTTAAAGTGCTAATAACTTGAATATGTTTACTCAGTGTTGTTGGTTGGTTGGATTCAGGCTTTGATTTATTGTTGATCCTAAGCTCCAGTATTTATTGGAGACTTTTTTGTGTTATTGATGTTTTGTAGGACGGCCATATTGAGATGCACATGTGGATGGGGCAGAAACTGCTAACAGTGTTACAGAATTGTGGAGAGCTTATGGTGGGAATGCAAAGGAGTTTTTGTGCAAAAATTGCATAGGTGAAGGAAATATTCTAATTCCAAGAGAGAAGCATCCCTTCAAGTACAAAGTACATAACTATATACAGGAGACTGTCCTTCCAAGAAAAATGAAACAATAGGTCATGATGTCAGTCACCCAAAAATGACTTATAGTCACATTTGAGTGACAGATGCCATCTAGCGGCTGTAGTACTTCTGACCCAAAACACTGATGCAGCTCAGATTACATCTATATATGTGGGCCAATTTCTTCATCTGGAAGTGGTGTCTGGATGTTATAACCCAACAGTGGACAGTGAAAGGAGACTACTGCTTGTTTCCTGTTTCCAACTATGAGTCAGGACAGTTTTTTAAAAAGTGTAACATCATTATTTTTTAACAGTGATTTGTAACAGTTTTGGAAAGTGCAAACAAATGATGCAGTCTTGCCGATTACTGCCAATAGGTGCGCCAAATTAGAAAATGTCCTGTGTGTCTTTCTGAAGTCACATGGTTTTGGTTTTGGTTTTTGGTCATTTAATTTGGAGGACTTGTTGATATACAGTAACTCACTTTTAAGCATGCAGGCTCCTTTTTAAAAATACAGCAGCTTATATAGGTATAACTATATTGTGCCAGATGCTCCTTGGTCACTTAGACTAACATGGTACTCAAGCAAAAGTCAAAAAGAGAGTTGGTGTTCATAGGCCCCCAAACCAAAGGGGCCTCCAGCGTTTTTTGTTTTTTTTTCACAAAAAACTGTTTAAGTTCAGCAGACAGCACACTGGACTACTGCTGAGAAACTCCCACCCCACAAGGTGTCCTAGAGCAGTGGATAGAACCGATAGACAATACCCTAACATTTGGTGATACAATAGTGATGAAGCAAATGTGCAAATGAAAAGCAAGATAGAAACAATACAAAACCAAGATAGGACCAATACTACAAACCAAAAGCAAAAACCAAGACTAAGGACATAAATTAATTAATAATAAAATAAAAATATATTAAAATATACGTATGCAGAGCACTTCATTATGCACCTGATTCTTTCCATTTTGACAAAATTAAGGACTTCTCTTATCCATAGGGTATGCAAAGGACTTGTTGGAGATTTCCACTTGAGCAATACCAAGTGTCTGGCTAGTAGGGTGACAAAGGCTGCCTCTAGGGAAGAGAGTGGTACTGTGGGTGGAGTTGCACCGAACAATGCAATCATAGCATTAAGTTCAATTGATTTTTACAATAGCCTTCGACAATGATCTAAAGATTTCCACCCAGTGGGATTGTAAAGCAGGTCAAGACCAGAACATTTGTACATGGCATGATGTCCCAATCACTACTGGACTGTGGAGACCTTGATAGGTTCAGCGTCTCTCTCACAAAACCTGCTGCTGTGTGCCGAAACCCTGCAGTGAGGAGGCAGAGGTTATTCAAAACCTTTCAAACTGTCAATCATCCAAAAGTCTTATCCGAAGCTCAAACAGAAGGGGCTATTTGGTGGACATTTTAACATCAGAAGCATTACTGCAAAGAGCAATCAGCTAACTCATCTTCTGCCTGACTAAAATCTGGACTTTCTCTGTCTGACTGAAACATGGTTGAAACAAACAACTCCTGCAAGTGTTTATGATACCAATGTTTTAGAAGAGACAGACCTGATGGAAGAGGAGGAGGGGTGCTTATTTATGTGAGAGACAACATCAAATGTGAACATGTGGTTTACAATGTGGGTAACACGTTAGAATATGTTGGGATAAAAATAATGTTATTCCAACACATGTCTTTTAACATAATAGGTGTCTATGTCTATTTCTATGATCAACTCACAGAAGTCTTGAAAGAGTGCAATCTCAACAAAGAATTATTACTTATGAGTGATTTTAATGTGAACTGGGAGGATAAATCTAATAGGGAAAAAACTAAAAATAATCAAAGAGAAATTCCAACTAGAGCTAGTTAAAGGCCCAACTAGGATTGCAAAATGCTCCAGTACACAAATCGATCTAATATTTACTAACAAACCAGAAAGAATAACTAAAATTTATAATTTAATCACTGGCTTATCAGATCATAACCTAACCCTATGTGTGAGAAAATTGACTAAAAGTAGATTTAAGACCACGGCAACTAAGACAATGATCCTCTAATGCATACCCAGAGCTAAGCAAGAAGAATTTGTCAGTGAAATTAACAGCTTGAACTAGGATGATGTACTGTCCTCTGATGATCTGGACAATGGCTGTGATACTTTTACTCACAGAATCAACTCTGTGAGGGAAAGATTTAATGTGAGGATACAGATGAAATCTAGAAATCAAAACAATTTACTGTGGTTTAATGAAAATTTGTGGAAACTAATGAAATCTATAGATGCTGCACTAAGGAGGGCATTTAAAACTAGTATAGACACTGACATGCTGATTTATAAAGGTTTAAGGAACAAAGTTATCCAAGAGCTAAGAGAAGCTAAATCTCGTTTTTATCTCAATATACTGAATGAGGCAAAAGGTAACAGTAAATTGGTCCGGAAAAACATTGATAATCTCACAAGGAGGGACCCAAAATTTTTAGGAGATTTTAAACTCCAAGTACAGAGAAAGGTAATTGAAGATCATCTTACTGTTGCTTCTGTATTTAATAATTATTTTCTTGAGTCTGTATATGATTTAGGAAAAAAAATAAGAAAAGTAAACTGGATATTGCTCCTATAAATGCTACAGGCCAGGTTTTCGAGCTGGTAGAGACATATGAGTTACAAGTAAACAAAATCATCAGCTCCTTAAAAAGCTCCAAAAGTAGAGACACTTTCCAATTTGACACCATGGTTGTCAAATCACACAAAGATATTGTAACTCCCCCCATTGCTCATTTAATTAACTTGTCTTTTAAACACAGCTCCTTTCCTCATGACTGGAAATGTGCCTTTGTCACGCCTGTTTTAAAATCTGGAGACCGCCAACTGACAACATTTCTTAATACAAGCAATTTTGGTCTACATTTTATGCAATTTGGCTTTTCCACCAAAACTGCTACCTTGCACTTAATAGAGCAAATTAAATCAAGACTTGATAAAGGAGGAATAGTTGGTGCTGTATTTTTAGATCTGCATGAAGCATTTGATACAGTCAAACATGATGTTTTAATATTGAAACTCTCCAAATTTAACTTCTCATCTAGAGCACTGGCATGGATGTCTTCATATTTATCTAATAGGATATAATATGTTAAAGTTTGTGACGCACTGTCCAGTAACATAAAGTGCACAATGGGTGTTCCACAAGGGTCAGTGTTAGGTCCCCTATTATTTAGCCTATATATTAATTATCTCCCTCAACAGTGTCATGATGTAGAACTGCAAATGTATGCAGATGACACTGTTGTGTACACACATGCAAGAACAGCTGAATTAGTTGCTGCTAACCTAAAAATTGCATCAGAAAGGATCACACATTAGCTTGATCAATCATGTTTGAGTCTAAATGTAAACAAGACAAAGGGTATGTTTTTCTCTAAAACTATGGTACATCCTTCTATTGCTGATATTCTCATCAAAGGTGAAAGGACTGACTTTGTCACTAACTTTAAATATCTTAGTGTGATACTTGATCCAAATATGAACTTTAAGAAAGATGTTAAAAAAACACTTAAAACCATAAAGTACAACTTAGTAAATTTTAGACATATTAGAAACTGTCTCTCTTTGGACACAGCCAAGATATTTATGCATCTATGATTCTTTCCCATATGTCTTATTGCATCACATTTTGGGGGCAGGCTAGAGAAACAGCCATAAGACCTCTTGAGTTCTTATACAAACAAGCTCTAAAAACTCAGGACAAAAAGCCAATGCATTTCCATCACGGTAGGGTGCTAGAGAAATACAATTTACTCTTCTTTGAGAATTCTAGATTATTCTCAAATTTGTGCCTAGTTTATAAAATTTTAAATTGTTTGGCCCGTCCTCCACTATGTGTTTTTGTGTATACCTGCTCCATAAGTTCTATTAGATCCTCCAGAATATCCTCTATACAAGATTGTACCATGCCATTTCAATGCACTGCATTTGGGCAATCAGCTTTCTCTGTGAAAGCCACAACTCAGTGGAATGCCCTACTTGATGATATGAAGAGCTGCAGTTCCATCAGTTCTTTCAAAACCAAATTAAAAAATCTGCTAAAAACTACTCAGCTCTGTAACCACTCACTCTACATTTCATCTCACAGTCTTCTCATGAGTGCAAATAATTTTGCTTTTAATTTGACAAGTTTACATTATTAATCTAGTTGACATTGTGGGTGTATGTGATGCTCTCTTGTGTGTAGCTTTGTATTTTGTACTTACTGTGTCCAGTATGTTCTTTGCTTTGTACTGTTTGTTATTGTGCTGTTATATGTTTTAATTGTGACCTGCCTAAGGGACTGCCGATGAAAATTAGCTATAAGCTAACTCTGGTACAGTACATCAAATGGTAACATTTATGTTAAACACTGTACATGGTTCAAATAAATACATAAATAAATAAAATAAATCTTTATAGATTCTAGAGAGAGTGTACAATTTTGCACTGGATCAGTCCATGTTTTGCACAGATAGATGATTTGTCTATTTTATCAAGGGCATCCTCCCAAAGTTCCTCAGAGATCGCATCTCCCAGTTCCACTTCCCAAAGTGAAACTAGACATGGGCTATGAATCTGAGCATTGATATATGACGTCATTCCTTTTAGAGCAGGTACTGGCTTGGTGAATCAGTGGATAAGTTAGGAAACTGAGGGACTCTACTACTAACAAAACTGCAGATCTGAAAAAGTGTTGTTTAACTTAGGCAAATATTTCAGTTAACTGTTGGAAAGACGCAAGGGTATTGTCAATATATAGGTCTTTAAATGATTTGATGCCTTGGTTAGACCAAATTGTGAATGCACCATCTACCAAAGATGGAGAAAAAGCATGATTTGTAATTATTGGGGCTGATGTAGAGTATGTTTGGAGACCAAAATGTCTGAACTGTTCCAGATTCTCAAGGACATCTTGAACATTACATTTTCATGTAGTCAGAAGAGGAACTTACTGGGAGAATGAGCTAGCGCCAGAGGTGACACTGGCCCACAGGAAGCAGCCTCCATTTTTAAGCCAGATATGTGGGGAGTGGTATTAGTCAAACTGTAGCCAGGATTGTATTATTTCGCCACGGAAAACAAAATGGAATCAACATCAAGTGATGATGACCTGGTGCTCCTTTTACTTAATAAAAAGACAAAAAACCTGGGTACACCCAATATTGAAAAAGAGAGGAGAACTTGGTGAGTTTCACTGCTTGGTTCAGGAGCTTAAACTGTATCACGGCCACTTCAGGACATACTTCAGGATGTCTGTCAGACAATTTGAAGCACTGCTGCAACAGCTGGCACCAAGCTTGAAGAAGCAGAGGAGCAACTTCAGAGAGCCGATTGACCCGGAGCAGCGGCTAGCCGTATGTCTGAGGTAAGATAATTATTATCATAATTATTTTTTTCAATTATTTTTTTTTCCATTTTAATTTGAGGAAAGTTTTGTTTGTCTGTCAACAGTTCCAGCTGTGCACAGTGCGCATTTGGTTTCATTCATATTCCTCCATATGAGTTGGGTCACTTGTAGCTTGGTCAAAAATCATTCAAAGCCTGATCTCTCCACTTGAGACTTGCACCAACCAGACACTTTGCTTAGTGGTTAATAAATACGCATCTGTGTTGTTAATTGGTCTTTTTGTTCGCTCAAAAATAACTGAACATTGGTTAGAGAAATAAAATAAATAAAAGACAAACTTCATATAAAACTGATGGGTGGTGGGAGAGACACAGATTAAGGCTATTTGACCCTTTTGCATCTGTAAATTGCTTAAAAACAGCAAAGCACCGTAAATTTCTAAACTTGTCATAACAGAATGACTGGGCAGCTGTTCAGGCAGACAGAACAGCAGTCAATAGTACAACTGCAAAGCTGTATAACCAAGAAGGCAGTGCTGTATCAACAAGGCTCAGTAAATAAGAATATTTTAAAACTGCAACATGATGGTGGACATTTCGATTTTAAGCATTTAGACTCTACACTTTAATAAGTGGACGGAATATTTATAAGGTCGTGGCAGCAAAATATATGTACTACTTCTGCTTCAAAACTATCACCTGGTGGCGGAAAACATTTTACACATTTACAAACATTAATGCTGCATAAAATACTAAATTATGAACACGTTATTCTGGAAAACATGCCAGATCACTGCACTCAGTGGTCTTGTTTGCCCTGTGGATGCAGACTACCGATTTCTGGCGATTTTGGCAGCAACAGCTACGGAGGCATCTTTGCCAACTCTCATCTAGGCAAAGCACTCCAGGCAGGTGACCTTGATCTTCCGTCACCATCTCTCCTATCTTCAGCACCAGAGTTGGGACCTGTGCCATATGAGGTTATGGCTGATGAGGCGTTCTCAATGAAGCCCTACCTCCTCTGGCCCTATCCAGGACGCCACCTTCAAGAGGACATGCAAGTCTTCAATTACTGCCTCTCCAGAGCCCGCCGTATAGTGGAGAACTGTTTTGGCATCCTCACACAACTCTGGAGGGTCTACTGTTGAAGACTGCAAGTCTGCCCTGATGTAGCAGACAGTATTGTGAGGGCAACTTGCATACTCTCCAACTTTCTGCACTCTGCTGAGGGGGATCAGAATCCAGACGATAGGGAGCCAGCTGAAGATGATGGTGGAGAGATCCTAGCTCCAATCAGGAACCCGCGGGGGAATAGGGCATCGGCAGAGGCCCTGAGAGTACGGGACACCCTCCACCACTAGTTTAACTCACCAGCTGGACAAGTGCCTTGGCAATATGCCCATGTACACCGTGGTTTTGCTGCCTAAAGCAATTTGCATCTGCCCTAATCAGTTCATTTAGTTTTCATCCCAGTTTTGCATTAAAATACAGTATATATCCAAACACTATAGTATGACAGGCCCTATGTACAGCATTGCTCTTCTCCGGTGATTGAGTATACTAAATATCAAAACCTCATGTTAAATAGTTCTCTGATAAATATGTAAAAGTTAAATGTTTTAACTGTAAATAATAAAATCCATGTTTCTTGCCTCACCAATTGTTTTTCAGACAAATGCAGAAAGATTATTGTTATAATCAGATTTTATTTAATAAATTAAACAGTAAATAAGAAATACATAACCAAATAATATCATAAAAAAACAAATTTGAAATATAACAGCACAACTAAAGTGAAGTAAAACAATCTGGGTATTGCTGAGAATACACAGCTCCAAAATCTGCCTGATGACACAACTCCTGCATCTTGATCCTAACCTAGGATTGCCTTTCTGGGGGCAGACGCCTCATTGCAGGTGCCAAGCTGCCAAGGGAGAGGATGACATCATCTCTCTGCAGCGCTCTCTCTCTATCTCTCTCTGTTGCCCTGGCTTCCTTCTTCCTCAGATACTCCTCCAGCATGCTGTCACTACTACTCTTCCTCTTTGCCTTGGCTGGCCTGGGAGCTACAGCACCACACTCTCCCTCACTTTCTGCAAGGTCAGACACCTGCTCTGCTGGCCCTGCATCCTCTTCCTGCCTTTCCTCACCATCTAGGTTGCTCTGGGTGCTATAAATAGTAACATTGAGTGACAGGTGAAAATTAGAGCAGTTGATATTTTTTCTGGGAAATGGTAGAAAATAGCAAATATTGTATTAATATAAACAGGAAACAGAAACACAGGTACTATGTGTAGATACTCTATTTTCTTGTCACCAGATGACAGAATTGGTAAAAAAAAAAAAAAAATCACCACTTGCAGTGTTTCTAGTTTTAGGGCAACTGACAAATGAGAAAAAAGTTAAAAGGGTTATAGCCTACCTCCTGAATGAAGTGGATTTACCTAAGAAAGACATTGCCTCCATATATTTCCACCTCTTCCTATGCTTGCTACCTGCCTGGCCACTCTTCATCTCCCCCTCCTCCCTCTTCTTTCTTTCTCACATGTTCACACACAAGTGTTCCACAACTTCTTCATTTCCTCAACTATAAAGTAGAAGAATAGTAGTTATGCTGTATTTGTTAAACAGCAAACACAACATGAGACTGGTTATGCTCAGTTCTGATTAGACACAAGCTTGTTTACATTACGTTACATTGCATTGTTACTTTTATTATATTTTGGACAATAAACATCTGCAAAAGAGGAAACCAGGGGGATATTCTACAAAGTAAGATTAGGAAGTTATTCCTATAACTGAAAAAGATAACGTTATCTTAGTGATAGTGATTTGGATTTGTAAAACAAACCTTGAACGTTCACTTATCCAGGGTGATGACTGTTCATAATAAACAAATTTCAGAAGATATTTTGTAGCAAAGACATCTGATTAACCTCATAATCCTGCTTTGTTACCCCCGATAGGGTGTAGGTTAGCCCAGACTCGGTATCTGCCTATTTTATACAGTCTATGGTATCTGCTGGGTCCTATTGTAAAATGTCAGATGGTCTTAAACTACAGCTTAAACTATAAACCATTAACATACAGTTTAGGCCTACTCGTCATTATGTAACAGCAAACAAACTGATATGACTTTTAAAAAGTATTAGTTAACATTGTAACTGGGAGGGTTAGCTTCCTATGGGCTAATGTCACATTAGCATAGCTGGAAGTTTAAACAAAGATGTTTTACAAAGACTGTTGAAACTTGATACACACCATCGTCATACTGCAGGTCGTTTGCTATCGCCCTCCACACATTGTCTTTTAAATCGTCGTCTTTGTAATGTTTCTGGCTTTTATCAAAGAGAACGGGATTCTGCGATACAAATACAATCAAACGCTCCGCCATGTTGAATGTTTTGAGTGTGACATTCAATGAACATTCATTTTGATTGGTCAGATGTGTTCTTGTCTGAAGGGAAACCTTGGAAAAATCGACTGGGGTCCAAAAAAAAATCACTTCACTTTTTCGCCTCGTAATATTCGCATTCTGTGTGAGTACTCATGACACAAACAACAGTTCGAAAAAATATATTGACGTGTGAATTAATCGCACGAAAAAATCGTGTCCAGTGTGTAAAGGCCTTTACTCAGGAATTGAGTCCGTTGCAGTTCCAACTAATAAACCCAAGCGCATTTCCATCAGGATGTTGAATTAACCTGGGCTGGTCCATTGAGAACTAATGAGCAAGAATAAAGATATCAGTGACATTGACAGGTGAACCAACAGTAAATTTGGAGATTATACTGATCAGCAAAGCAACCAACAAAAAAACAAACAAAAAACATGTAAGACAAGCACAATAAATACACAAAACCCTTACTCCTATCCCACCCCAGTACAGGTATCTCCCCAATTGAAATGCATGCAAAATCTCCCTAAACACAAGTAATCTGGAACACTCCATGGTAGCTCTAACAGGAACTTGATAGTGCTACCTGTAGATGAAGTGTGACTTCAGGTATCCACTGGATACCTGTAGCTGATACAGTAGCTAGCAGAAAGAGGTGTCAGTAGTGGAAATTAATAAGGGAAAAGAAAGAGAGGGAAAATTAATAATGAAATAAAAAATAATTGAACTAAAATAAATAAACAAAATACACACACACACACATTTCTAAATAAATTAATAATCAAAATAGCAGACAAGTTATTATAAATCAGGTTTAAACCAGGTTTGTTGGACTGTAGAGTTTCAGTGTGTAATTTGGTGAGAGCTCCCAGTTAGGGTTGATTGATAGCATTAGATGGAAGATTTTGTTAAAATAAAAATAATAATAAATATAATGCAGATGCCATGTAGTGGTGTGTGTGCATGTTAATGTGATATCCCTTGCAATTGATGAATAATTTTACATATTAAACAGGTGACTAATTAAAGGAAATGCCTAAATATAATAACATATTAAGTGTAGAAACATGGTAAAGGCAGATGTGGTCATGAGGCTTCATTGAATATGAAAATGATGTGAGTCATATGCTATGGCCTTCACAATCACCACATCCCAATCCAGCTGGACAACTATTGGAGATTTTGTTAGACAGCCCTCTCCACCACCACCATCAAATCACCAAATGAGGAAATATCTACTTGAAGAATGCTGTTTCATTTATTGTCACCCATGTGTAGTTCTTAAAGAGTGACATGTTGCCTTTATATAGCCATCTAATATTGAGTACTAGACAAGTTGGATACCTCCTTTACTTATAATTTCTTATGAGATTTTGATGTCATGTTGGCTAGTGCCATTATTTATTTATCAGTCTGTGTAGCTTGTCATAAAACAGGTTGTGGCAAAGATAACATCAAATGTTTCCCCTATATATTTATATCCAGCTAGTATATTAATCCACATTAATCTTCACTGATAACACTGATTTGATAACTTTGATTGACAAGCTGAGAGGGTTGCTGTGTCAGTTGGAGGAACCTGACGCTGAATGACAGCACCATGACTGTATCAGCAGCTAAAACTGGGATTAAGTAACCTACAAAGTGGATTGGCAGCACACACATCAAAAAAATGTGATGTGATTATCAGTTTGAGGTGAAACACAACATTGGACTGATCCATCATTACAGACCTGATAAGCCTGATGAAACATGACTGGACTGGATCCAGACACTCCATGATTCACAAAGATTCACAACTGGCAGCTGCCAAGTACAACCTGTACCTCGCACTGTTTTGGTTTAAAGAGTCCTACCTAAAACTGGCTGATTTCATTTGTTGCCTTGTATCTAAACTGTGTTGGCTGCAATTTAGCACACAAATTGTGAATTGCGCCAACTGAATTACAGCACAAAAGAGATGCATCAACAACAAAGGAAAGAGTGAACATGAAGGCTACTGCCCATGTTAGCAACCTTTTGTTTTTTTGGATCCTGGGAGAGGACAGACTGGGATCAACTGTAGTCTGTCTAGAATGCAGCCAGTGCATTCCTGGAAGAAGCTTAAAAACACAGCACACACACACACAGTTAAGCAACAGAGCAATGCATGTGTTACTGACAAAACCAGATTACTTCTCAGGATTTATCTAATACACTGTCTGTTCACCTATTTGTCTGTGTGTCTCACATATGCATGCCTTATAGACAAATTCTGCTAACTCCCTCCACACCAGCACATTTAAAAAAATACAGCAAAGGACTGCACAGACAGTGACTGTAGGGGGTGTGGCCTCATGGGTAGTGTGTGAAGCAGGATGTAAGGGTACACCAGCCAGAGTGAATTAAAGCCAGGTTCAGACTACAGGAGTTTTAAAATCCTAACCGATTTTTAAATCTATACAAAACATCTCTAGAATGTTAAACAAATGTATAAATCTGCACCAAAAATGAAAAATATTGCAGAAATACCTTAAAATTGCCTAATTTAAATGAAGACTGTTGTCTTCATACAGTATTCTTTGGTAAATGCATAGGATTATCCAATCCATCCACAAGAACTCCACATCAAAGTACAGATTTCTGGATGTAAAAAAAATATATATGTAAAATTATACTCAGATTACCCTCCTTTGAAGCCCATTAACAGTATCTTGACAGCTTTAGGCTTTCATTTTATGTGACCAACCAATAGATAAATAGATTAACCAATCTATTTACAGTAAATTCCTGTTAAATATTGGCTTTATACTGTACAAAAAAATAAGATCATGCATGTGATAATCACTTACAGAAACATAATTTTAATAGTCATTACTTTATATAAACATTATTTGACATTAATTACAAGCAACTCTCAAATATATTTAAAGGCTTTTCCTATTAATGTATGGGGTTTACTTTATATAAACATTATTTGACAGTAATTAGAAGCATCTATCCAATATATCTACAGACTTTTCCCATTAATATATAAGGCAGGGTTGCCAACTTTGGGTATCTGGCTGGAGTGAGCTTTTGATTCATGGGCTTAATCACACGTACATGCATGTGCACATGCACTTAATCACTTGCACATATTTGGACTCAATTGACCATCAGGGTTTAAAACAGTACACAGTTTACACATGTGGTGGGAGCGGGAACTTGACTGACTACACCACAATAGTAGACATACACTAATCCAATAAAGGGCACACAGGTTCATTCAGTAATGAAAGTCAGAGATGTGTTGTTTCCAATATCAAAACTACACCGTTTATTTGAATGTTCACAAGATAAAAGGCAATAACAAGGGTTTACACACATACACACACACAAACACACACACACACACACACACACACACTCACACAGCCAAACCTAAACATGACCACACTCACTCACACACACCAACACACACACACTGATTCAACCAAATATATACATCAGTATTCTTCACCATTTTTCATCAGTGCCACACTGGCAGGACAGACAGCCGCACTAACCATGAAGTAAATCTGCCTAATTTGTCATCCCACAATATACAATATGTAATGCAGCCAATACAATCTGAATTAAAAATAGACTTACCTTAAAGCTAAGGTATCTAATGTATTTTAGAAGCATTTTTGTTATATTTGTTAAATTCTCTTTACATCCCGACAGCAATCATGAAATCAAACGAAAATCCAGTATCGTATCTGTGACTGTGGTAGGCCTCTAATAATGCCGTCCAATCATTTTATTCGGGCCAAATGACGGGCTACCTGCCTGTCAACCTACCAACTTGCCTATCTGCACGAACTCTGCGCACTCTGAGCTCTGTGCACTCATTGCGCATGACTGGAGTCTTCCACAAGGCGTGGCACACAAGCAGAAAGATGGGACACTCAGAGGTGGTCATGTTTACTGTTTACTAAAGGTTGTTGTGCCTTGAGAGGAAGTTTTTCATTTTCCTTTTCCAGGACACTGCCTACCCGAGCTTTAATACAGGGATAAGCACAGGCATACATTTCCTCATCTTTCTTGAAATCATTTTTCCTGCCATGACCAACACTAAAGTCCAGTAACAGCTTAAGAGAACATCATGTTAATAGAGTTATTGTGCAGTGTTAGTACCTCTATTAAAAGCTCTGCAAGTCCTTTCATAGAAGGTTTCAATCTTGTTCGTTGACTTTTGTTAGTGGGATGCCCTTTAGTTTACATTTGGATAACAGATTGTGCCTTTAAAAATATTTACCAGAACAGTAATTCATCTAGATACAGGTGTAATTTCCATACCAGTTTTCCTGCTTTGAATTTGTTCATGTCTCTCTATCAGATGACGCCTGAGTGGCCTCTGTGTTTCTCTTTCCTCCTTAAACTTTTCTTTCAATCTTGAATCAGTTATTTACTTTCTCCTTGTTTTTCTTTCAACACCATCACATCCTGCAATTCTTCCTCACTTCTGTCTCCTCTCTCCTGATTTCTTCACTCACTCTGAAAATATAAAAAGCCTTCCTTTAAAAATCTGAGTGAGCATAAAGCAGAACTTTAACTTGTATGGTGTTAATTACAGAAATTGTGGACAAAACACACAGCGGAGATGCATCAGCAGTCAAGCTATCCAAACTATCAAGCTAACATTACATTAACATTACTTCACGGCACAGAGGGTTTGTTTGATTTAAACACCCGCGTAGCAGGAGTGGGTTGTCGGTCACTCCTTGTTAACAGTAACAGTTGTCTCTGTCTCATACAAGGATACAATGTTCAAACAGAAAACAAAACAAGCGCCCCTAGAAGATACTAAACTGCGGTAGGAAGAAGGTCTGAGCCTTTAACAGCTGTAAAGGGATGTCTGCGTAAACGCTATTTCAGAATTTGAGAGGTGGCTAAACAGCGTTTATGTATGTTTAGTCTCCCATACAGCTCTGTATATAACTGTAAAAAAAATGTGCTTAGTTTAACCATCACTCTATACCAAAAACACTCTGACTGTTCATCTCTCTCTGTTGCTATTGCAATGTTTTGGCGTGAGAATTGTTTGGGCAGCATGAGAGTGTGAGACTGAAGGTGAAAGCGTGTGTCATGCCAGAGAGTTTTGAGTGTACAAAAGCCAGACCTGAATGAGAAAGTGTGAAAAGCCCTACGACCTCAGAGTAGGGAGGAAAAATAAAAAGTGTTCATCAGTTCAAAGCCTCAATCAGGTTCATGTTCTGTGGTTTTGATGTGGCTGGGTTGGTAACCTGTGATTTAGGATTCAAATAAGCCTAGGTAGCTGACGTTTTGCAACAGGTTACATAGTAAAAGTAGCTAACATCAACTGGTAGCTAGCTTTCATGGAAGCCCTAGACACTAGTTGTGACAGCTGCTGTCCTTTACTGTATGTCATGGGTGTAGATCTGGGTATGGATGGTAGGGGCATGTCCCTAACAATATCAAGGTGTTGCTGGATTGTCTACCAATATTTTTTACCAATCCCAGACCAAACAATCTAGCCACTTTAACTCCATGTAATGTTAATGATAAGATCTCTACAGAGCATACCTCATTCCCATTCAACATTCCAAAAGTCAAAGAATTGAAAACGACTTCACTGGACAAAATTATTTGATATTATATTTAATTTCATTGTGCGTTGTTGCTCAGAAATGCTGTTTAATTAAACAACTTTATTACTGGTGGTGAAAATTCCTCCCAAATGCAAATTAAGACACATGGGGTCTCATTTATAAAACAGTGGATACACACTAAAAGTGTACGTGCGCAAAAAAGCCGAAAACAGCGTGCGCCAAAAAATAATCAGATTTATAAAACCATGTGTACGCACAAATGCGCGTATATTTCCCTTTATAAATCACAGTCCACCTGGAAATGTGTGCACATGGATCAGCCTCATATCCCGCCCTCTACACGCCCACATTCAACCATAAATGGTCGAAGCAAAAGAATTCATGAATATTGATGTTCACGTGTCTCTTTCACCACACCACTCACCAGGAACATCGCTAGGCCTATTTTAGGGGGGCTTTAGCTCCCCTAAAAACAGCTACAGTAAATAGCAAAGCTGGCCATTTCATTACTTTTTATTCATGTAATACATATACAGATGTCAATTAGATGGTAATCTGCATGAGAAATAAAGAAAAAGAAAAGAAATCGGTTATAATAATCATCCACATATGGTGATTAATTTGACCCAGACGGACGTGATCACTATAAGCGATTTCCACTGTACTAACTAGCTGACGAGCCATCCAGCCAAAGTGTGAACGAGCAAAAGAGGTAGAAATAATGTTATTGACAGTTCTTTACATACTTTGCTTTTATATGCCTCTTAAGTATTTCGAAACAGTCATATCAGTAGGCATAGAATATTGTTTATAATCAGTTAATGTCAGTTAAAAGGTCACATTGTGTTTATCATAACGCAATTTTATATCCTTCATTTCCTCAACATGTAGATAGATAAACAACATTTCTTCAAAAAAGGCAGATTTTCCAAATCAGACAAATACAAAATTAATCTGGTTGATCACTCATTAAGACCTGAGTTCTTGTAAATCTGAGTCTAATAAAATAACATGCTACTAAAAACAGGCGAGGAGAGGGAGAGGAGGAAGATGGAAGAGACAGCCAGGGCTGAAGGAGCAGGTCTGATGGAGGTTAGTGATCAAGAAGAAAGTGAGTGGGAGTTGTTTAAGCTTTCAGTTAAAATTAATACTGAACTTTATGACATAGGCCTATTACTCATACTAGGCATAAACTAGCCTAAATGATTTTATGACATTTTTAGTTTTCGAGGTTCACACATCAAACATCAGTCTATGTATGAATAACATACTTAGGACCTGCGAGAGAGAGAGGAGATAGCATTCCTTGACTTCAATACCTTTGCTTGATCTGTGCCTGTTGTAAGTGGATGGAAAGCATTTAATTCATATTAGATCCTTGCCGAATACAAACTATGAAGAAACAGATCTATTGTGTTGATTTTACATCTATTGGTACTCTAAAATTCATGAAAAACAGACATTTTGGGCCATTTAAAAAAAAAAAAATTCCTCCTCCCAGAGCCCCGTTAAAGCCCCCCTAACCATAAATCTCTGGTGACGTCTCTGCCAATCACTCTCTCTGTCTTTAGATACCTGACCAATCAGTGTCAAGAGTTAGCGTATCACTTGCACTCGGGCGGCTGCATGTGAAGGAAAATGACAGCCATGAACAGACTTTAACAGTTTTATTTCCCTGTTTTCTGACGTCTTGAAGTTATGTGTGTATACAACTTCAATAAACATTCCTGTAGATTGTAAAGTCAGACACCTCTGGTTAAATGTTTACCACACCCTGCAGCGGGCCAGCTCCCAGTTAACCAGTAGCCTACACCACACACTCAAAATCTACAATACAATAAACACTGTATTCATTTATATTTACTTCAAAATCCAGTATACAGGTGTTTCTCTAATTTACAATGCAGATGGTGAAGATGTGGCGATGAGGTGACTGGAGAAGTCAGTTTGTATGGCAGCCACCGCGGTGTCTCCAGTGCGCTCTCTGTGCTTGACAACACAGTCATGTTTACTGTAGCGATTTTACACACATAAACTACATGGAAACTAAACTCATACCTGGTGATATATGCACAGTATAATGAAATATTACAAATCTATTAATGCTCTGTCCTGCAAATATTTTTTAGTTACGTTTGTTTAAGTTATTTGATGTCATCTTGGATTACTACAATCGCTTCTGATGATTTCATCAGTTAGTTAACGTGGTTGAGGTGGAAATGAATCAGTATATTCACGCTTAGCTAATATCGGAGAAAGGAAAGCCAGACTTTGCAGAATCCTGCCACCTGCTACATCCTGGCATTATTCATTTCAGCAGCTGCAGTGCTGCTCCACAGCTGAGTCTCTCCTCTGTGCTCTGGAGACAGCGCTAATGAAATGTTTAGTGGACTTTAATATCTGAGTTGGCTTATATCTTTTTAAATTGAAAGATGTTTATGGAATAATTATGGCTCACTACAAGCCCAAGTACAGATAACACTGCTGGTTTGAATGTTCATGATAACGTGGATCTATAATTAATGTTTGATATTAAGTGAAATTAAATGTGTGAGAGGATTATTATACAATCTGGCTTTAATTCACCACCTCACCATCTGTGTTGTCGATTTCCCCCTTCTCCAAAATGTTGGTACGCATGGGTCAGAGTTGACTTACAGGTGCGCACATTGTCCCGTCAAGTTTGTTTTTATAGATCACAACTGTTGCGTGGGAAGTGGCGTACGCCTCTTTCAGGCCCCATTTTGTGCATAAAGAACCAAAGTGACAGTAACAGTTGAGCTTAGTTATAACAATGTTCTGTTATCAATCTAAACATTATTCTTTGAAATTAGTGGGAAAAATATTAATAATTTAATGCCATCCCTCTTCTTTTCTATGAGTTGATCAAGACCAGAGTTATAATGACATATGTGTCATTAAGACATGAACATTATTTATAAGCTAAATTAGCCACAGCCTGTCCAGCTGATCTGTTTGTGACTGTCAGGCATCATTTTATTACAAAAATCCTGTCAGCAGCCTGAGCAGCACAGAGACAGTGAGCTGCAGCCTCTCAGGTGAGCACTGATGTCACAGAGACACACAGACAGGTGAGCTGTAGCCTCAAAAAATGTTCCTACTAAAGTTAGAACCAAACCTATGCCCTTGCTGTATGTTTAGTATAATCCATGCAGGATCCAATTATCTTTATGGTTCATTGGCCAGTAGTAGTAAGTGCTGATTTTGTACCCTGCATCTATGTTATATTTTACAACGTTCACTTGTTCAGCATTCACTGTTTTACTAACACTATCTGAAAGTGAGTAAATTAGGACAGGTGATAAAGGCTACACAAGCTTATCAATTTGGATGTCCTTAGATTACAGTATTCCAGACAGTGAGCAGGACTAGATTTAATCTCTGTCTGTGATGCAATTGATAACCTGACATGGTTTAGCCTATTCCCATGCCTACTACTTACCTGATCAGCCTACTCTCAGTTTTCTCATTTTCTGTATTGGATTGAAGTAGTGTCCTAAATGTGACATGTCAGACATTTTGTTTTAAGGTGTATATTGTCTTTGAGGAGTTCTCATCAGCGGACATTTCAGTGGCAGAGTGTTCCTGTGTGGTTGGAACAGTACTCTGAAACCATAGTGTTGCACTGCTGTGCCAGACCACACACTACCCCACACTGAACCTGCACACTATACCCCCCATCCTTAGCTGCACAGAAACAGAGCAGCACTGGCAGAATCCAAGAACCATGGTAAGTATGTTTTCACAATGTAACCACGGTTTACTGAGGAATTCCTTTGTGCCAGGAGCTGATCTAATATGTTGCATCAACAACCATTAAAATTTATTTGATAATTTTTTTGTGGAATTAATAGAGTGTGAAAGCAGGCTGAGTGAGTTTATGGTTGCTGATGGTGTAAGGTAATATCTATTATCCTATGTAATTGTACAGCCTACTATATATAGCTTTGTGATTGTTGTTTGAGTGTAAAATTGTTCTTTAAGTCCTAATTGTGAAATTACAGGTAAAATATGTAATTATTCCACAGTCAAATGTCTAAAAACAACTAGACCTTTGTTATATATTTTGTTGAGTTGTGTACTTAGATTATCCCAAATGTTTCCAACAATTTTCAAACCCAGAGAAATCTGTAATTTAATCAAAGTAACGGACCGTTTCATTTGGTCGCCTGTCAATGGCGTCATACCTCCTCTACCAAAGAGTAAACACGCACAAGATGCATACGGCGACGCTGTGTTTGTCCGCTACAATGGCGTCTCTTTTATTCAGTTTTAAGCCACATTGTCATGATAAATTTAGGTCACTTTTAACTGTATCTTTCAGCCGGAAGAAGGATTTCGTCATTGGACGTCTGGATCTTAAGTTATCAGATAAATAAACTAGGCAAACGTTAGGAGCAGCTCAGCTAACAGCCCTTCCAGGAAGTCACCAAATATCGTCGGAGAAATATTGATTATTTTTTAGGTGAAACAGCTTTAATTAGTATTTTTAACGATTTTAATCTGCGTGTATGTTTGTTTTTGGAGAGGAGGAGACCTCTGCGGATAATTCAGCTCCGGGGAGAAACTGGCCGAACGTCTGGATATACAGTTATAAGAGAAATAAACCAAAAAACTGTTGGCAGCAGCTCAGCTAACAGCCCGTACAGGACGTCCGGTGGACAGAGAAACACTGATTTTTTTAGGTGAAACAGCTTTATTTAGTGTTTTTACCTGTAATCACCGGGTCCGTTGGTTCTGGAGAGGAGGATACCTCCACGGGTAATTAGGCTCCCGGTAAAAACATCCTGAATGATTGGAGTAATCCTATCCCGGTGAAGCTGGTTATTTAACGATGAAGACAACAACTCCCATGATCCCTTGCTACTTCACACCGTCATCACACTCCATCTTTTGTTATTGTTTTGATTGAGAGACCCCTAGCGACTGAAATTACATATTGTGCATTTAAATTCTTAAAAGGAGTACATGTTACAAGACAGTGTGGGGGGATCCACCAGATCCAGATGTCCTCAAAGTCAACAAGGTGTACAAAAACTTCTCTGCAGACATTGCTTGACTCATCACTACCATGGCGATAAGTGCAGAGTTCCCCCTGGTTGACTCAGGTTTTGGGAAGTCCAGGAAGGTAGTCCCATCTCCTACCAGGATCCATTACCAGTGAGCCAAGTTGTAGTATGCCACCCAAATGCCCCTCCACCACCACCTCTACCTGTAGAGGGCCATAGGCTGGAGCCTACCAGCTGCCAGTTTGTGCGCAGTCACCAAGAACACCTCCATCTACAGTCACTTGTAACTACATTACGAAAGTAGAGGTTGTGACCAGGGAGCAAAGCAACACTTAGTAGGAGGTAGGAGATAAATACCATTTCCTGCATCCACTATGTGGCGCTAGAGAACACCCATTAATTATATGTTACATTGCTGTATGTCATGCGTAGACCACACTATGTAACATTCAATATTCATAACAATGCATATGCATGTCAGGTGACCTCGACTTAATATTAAAGTTTTGAGAGTTTTCAAACACCCCTAGCAACTAGTGTGACCACCATGTGTCACCATGTGAATTTCATGTGAATCTGACTTCCTGTTGTCAGGAGGTGGCACTATGACTATTACTCAATATTAACACGTTGATGTGTTCAGGCCTGGACTCTAATCTAGCATGTGAAACTTGGGGCAGATTGGACAATGTAAAGTCGAGGTACAACAACTTCTTGTTTCATGGCGAAACATGCAAATTTACCAGCACGCCATATCAAGGGCGATCTGTGAAAAGTCAAGATTTTGATAAGTTTTATTGCACAGGTCTTACGAATACACCAATCAAATTTGAAGTTGGTTGGGTCAAATCTCTAGGAGGAGTTTGTTAAAATACAATGCCTGTGAATGGCAAAATTAATGCAAAAATTGCAAAGTAAATTCAAAATGGGTGAATTCCTGTTGGTCTTAGGGTATGGCTCCAAAAAGCTTTGCTTGAAGTCTGGACATGATACATGTGCCTACCAAATTTCGATCATCAACATCAAATTTAAAGGTGAGGGCTTTGACTTTGAATTTTTGAAGGGGGCGCCCATGAGCCATTTTGCCACACCCAAGCCCAAGAGCCATAGCAGATGTCAAGTTTCGCCACTTCTGATGTTTGCGCAAACTAGCACCTCAAAAATGCTAAAAATAATTAGGGGGCAAACCGATGTGCCTCGCCCAAGCCCAATTGCGATATCAAAAGCAAAATACTTACTAGTTTGAACATGCTTGCAGAGTTTTGTGAGTTTTTGTGAATCCTAAAAGCCTCAAACATCTGTTCATAAACTGCAAATTGACACAAAATCCAAAATGGCCACATGTCGGGGGCAAAAATGAAAAATAAAAAAAATTGTGGGCAGAATGAAGAAAATGAGACAAAACTGAAGTTATTGTGCTTGGCCCTAAACACCTTTGAAACACATTATCTAATGTGCTGAAACACATTATCTAATGATAAAGCCAGAACAGCCTCAGTGCACCTTGGCATTGATTCTGCAAGTCTCTGGAACTCTTCTGGAGGGATGAACACCATTCTTCCAAAAGATATTCCCTCATTTGGTGTTTTCATGACGGTGGTGGAGAGCACTAACATGTCAGTCCAAAATCTCCCATAGGTGTTCAAATGAGTTGAGATCTGGTGACTGTGAAGGCCACAGCATATGATTCACATCATTTTCATACTCATCAAACCATTCAGTGACCCCTCATGCCCTATGGATGGGGGGCATCGTTACTGGAGGAGAACGCTCCCATCAGGATAGAAATGTTTCATCATAGGTAAAAGGTGATTACTCAGAACGACTTTGTATTGATTTTACATTGACCCTCACCTCTGGGGGGAGAAGTGGACCCGAACCATGCCAGCAAAACGCCCCCCACAGCATAACAGAGCCACCGGATCCCCTCACTGATCTCCTAACATTCATACCTGTACCAGTTTTTCCTTTAATTTGTCACCAGTCTGTAAGTAAATCAGTCTGCATTAATCTATAAATGAATGTGGGTGATTCTTACAGAATGTGTTGTCCACAACTGATTTATACTGTATGAAAAGCTTCTCCTACACTTAATTGAATCCCTGCAGCATCTAAAGGCAGCAAGGCAGATATGTTGATACATCTGCAGCCTTTGATTTGAGAAGTGCTGTTCCAGAGCACAGTGCCATTAAGTACAGCCATTCACTGTGTTCACCTCATTGAATCCCCTGAAAACGACACCAGGCTGCTATGAGATAACCACACACACCTCTGCACACATCAGACTGGTCGATTATAACTCGACATTCTGTCTTTTTATGTGGGAGACGCTGGATTACCAGGGCTCATCACAGCCCCTTTTCCAACTTTCTTTTTTAGCAAAAGTAGAGTCTCATGTTTTATTCTTGAAATGCATGGCAGTGCAAGCGCTTTGTGTCTTGGACGATGTGAGATACAATAGATCAATTCACTGTAACATTGTATTATCAACAATAGTCACTTCCAGGTAGACAACTGGCAGTTGATTTGAACTGCGGAGATATGTGAAATCAGCAAACTGGTTTGTTTCTGTTGTTATTTTTAACAATAACTGTAACGTATAAAGATATACAGTTGAACACAGTGGTCCGATCTGACATTTCTGCTGTGCTTATTTTATGTACTGTGTTGCTTTTCTAACATCTCTGATAAACCTAATAAATATTACCCAACAGTGACATCTCACTGCTGGTTGGACTAACTGGTAGTTGCTTTCATCATAGTGAGAAGCCTTACCATTGCTTTATTCATTTATGCTTACTTTTATGCTTACTTTTAATTACTTTTACTACTTAGTGCTTATACTTACTTATACTTATTAGACATACGCTTCTTTGTTTATTTCTTTACTCGCTTAAACTGACATCTATTTTGCTCTATATCATTAAATTGTATGTACGTGACACAAGGTTTTTCTACTCAGAAGTTATTGTAAACAAATGAATTTGATGAGATCATAACGACTTAACCAAATTTTATTATTTATTTATTTTTATTGTCATTGTACTAATCATCCGTTAAGAGACCCCACATTATCTGCCTTATGCTGCAGATGTATGCACCTCCAGACAACAATATGATTTCCTAATGAGCATTATTTCCATTTGATGAGCTATTATTGTCATGCCTTACTGTAATTTGCTCAGCTACTGTGTGACTGGCTGAGAGTGTATTTATTAATCACCACACCTTCTGATCTATATTCACCATCATTCAGCCCTTTCACATTTTGCGCTTCTGCGCACATAAACCAAAATATCAGGTGCAGCTGGTGATGCCCACACAGTCAATGCACCCAAGACCTACCACGCTGTGCTTATTGTTGTGCTTGCTTGGTTAAAGTAGGGACCTGGGTCTCAGCTTCTAAACTATTTAAGGGCTCCTGAGATTTCCCAAGTTGGGTACCACTGTCCTAACAGCTTATCTTCTCTTTCCTTTATCTTTGGCTCTTCCCCTCTTGATGGCAGGTCACTGCAGTCATAACTCAAAATCCTTTCGATAGTGGAAGGGATGTGCTGACTATGAAGCGCAATGAGTGACAAGCATTTTGAAGCGGCAACTCCATCCATGGAGAAAGGTAAGATCAGTGAGCAGATTTGCCATTGCTGGAGTGAGAAGGAAGATAGCAACAGCAAAGCACTGCCTCATATACTGTGTGAGACATACATAATAGGTAGGCACATCCTGATTGACCGGCTACGTACATGCAAATTTCAGTGGGCGATTGTATGTGTGTGATTGGAGCAGAGTATTACCCATAGAGGAATGTCCATAGAGGGCGGAGCCTGTGTGAGATAGAGCTGCTCTAACATAGCAGTGACTATGGTTAAATTAGCACAAACCCATCCAAAAGGGACTCAAGTACAGTCAAACTCAAATAGAGCTGCATAATCCTCCACCAGTTTTTCTCCTGTAAAGACTCAGACACACATGATCAGAGCTGATAGAGATTCTGTGCAGATCCATGTGGATATTGTCCTTGATATCACTGCACTATATCACATCTTCTTGAAGGCCTTTATTTTTTCTGGATGGTCTATATCAGTAGAGGGAAAACCATCTCCCACTTTACCTCTCTCTCTTTCTCCTTATCCCTCCCTCTCACACACACGATTTACTTACTACTAAAATGGTTTATGTTGAGACGAAGTCAGTAAAATATGAAATGCACCAGTAGAAATACAATGTGTTTTTTTTCAGTAATGTATGTATCTATATAAATTTGATCCAACGCATAAAGACAGCAGAATTGAGAAGAGTCACAAGTGGGACATGTATCTCCCCTTGCCAAGTTTGAAGTTTGATGCTCATGCATCTGGTGCACTCTGACCAATAGCTACAATGGCAGCACGTGAATAGAATGAATAGATAGAATGCTGGCAGCCACAACACAGGCAGAACGCAAGCTGCATCTGGTGGACAGTGAGGATAAGACGTGCTGAAACACAGATTTGAGATATGCCACAGTGCAATGTCATTTGAACCTGGACTGACGTAGGTCCGAAGTCAGGAACGCACATGTAAACCAATACTGTTTTAAAAGCCATTCTGTAACAAATAGATACCAAAATAAAATAAATCAAACATAGGATTCATATGTTTTTGTTGGCTGTATGAACACTGTTACTCCCAGTGTCTTACAAATATCCCTGATGTACTTCATGGATAAATTCATGGATGTGTGTTTTTCAGACAATGACTCACAATCTTTGACTGTTGTCAGGTTTGGATGATAACCAGTCTAAAGCTGTTATTATCTAGCAATGTTCATTGTGCTTGCATGGATACACTGCACCTCTCTGATTATTGACATTAAACTTATTCCAGTGGGGCTTTTGTGGTGGATTTTATTTGCTATTTCAGAAGTACATACAGCATAATGACGGACCTTGAGGAAATGACTCAAAGATGCTTTCTGTCTCTGCCACATGTGGGGTCCCCCTCCCCCACTCCTTCTCTTTCTAGGACTATGTGTGTATGAGTCTATTTTTGTCATTTTGTAGATGTCATTATGTGGTGCAGGCGCTCTATTTTTACTTTCTCTTTTCCACCAAAGCCCTTTCTTCTACCCCTCTCTCCTGTTGAGGCCTCTGAAGGCTCATCTCAGCACTAGGCCTACCCTCTTATTTGAAAAATTGAAAAAAGCGGAATCATCTGTAAATTGCTTGCTGGCTTGTGCCTAATCATAACAACTCAATGTAAATAGACTGAGCCCCCTATCCCCCCTCCAAGATGTGGTTTATGAGTGTTAACAGATCAAAAATGCCCCCATCTCCACTCTGCTACCCCGATACCCCAAAGTACACATGCTTCTAATTCTCTCCTGACAGAGGGAGATCAACAGAGACACAGAAAGAGAGAAAATGATGGAAAGAGAGACAGGCAATTGGCTCTCCTATTTTTTCACATATATTTATTTTGGGTATTTATTGTATGTACACAATGGAGAGTGACTGACAAAGAGGCAGAGGAGAGGATATCTGCATTTATGATTTTTCTTATTAAGGATAATTCTGGTTTATTAGAAATGGTTTTATTTTGAAAGTTATAACAACATTGAACTCATGTTACAAAATATGTTGTATTATGTTACAAAGCATACATACAACATGGTGTAGCAGGTAACTTTTGTTTTAAACCAAGTGCTTCATACACAGAAACATCGGACAACACTGGCCAAAACTTCTAATGCCAAGCCTTTGGCAGCTACTGTTCGTTAACTCATGTACAGTGTAAACAAATCAACAAACAAATGATTACCAGCCCAGGGCTATTGACCTACTACATGGTTTTGATTGCAAAATATAGAAACATAGGTGTTGGATGTTGGCAGAAATAAGATGAGCTGTATAACTTCAAACTTATTTTATTAACTAGGAAAATGAGGATGCAACATTACATTAGGTCAGTTTCATGAAGGCAAAACAGGAGAGGGCTGGATTGCAAAAGTGGTCTCTTCTTCATATCCAGTAGTTGTGCTCGGTTGAACACAGGGGGAAGTCTCAGCCAGCAAGGGAAGGATCTTCAAACTTGGCAAGGGGAGATACATGTGCACGGAAAACTGGTTACCTCCTTTAGTAAACTGGCTCATGAGGAAAGCGGAGCTTCCTCTGGCATAGTTAGAGTGGAAAGGCAATGGGTGTATCTGTGCAACTGGTAGTTGTAGCTGAGGTGACGTCACGGCTGCATCACTAGGACTCCTTGTAGCGTTAGGGTGTCTCTGCCAATGAGAGACAAGAGTTTGAGGCTCTCTCAGATTTCACACACAAGGTGTGAACTGCAGGGTAGGCTGGGAGTTGTAGTCTGTGTGAGCAGCCTTTTGGTGCTCTTCTTTTGTTTAAGGGATTGAAGGACAAAGGCGGCCTCGTGGCCAGGCTTCAGAGTTTACAAATAGGCCTGCCTTTGTCGGACCATACGGTTGAGGCCGAACACCAGGCTGCTGCTAGTCAACAATACATACAGATCAGATTGAAGTTGAGGATTGTCACATCGTCATGTCGAGTATCGCAAATATGCCGCTCTTTCATTCTTTATCATAATAGTGCACTTTTTTGCAGAAAACACAAACTTGGCAACTCTGCAGAGATCTTGCCATTAACATTACATGGACTCCACTCCATAAAAAAAAAAAAATCTCCTCCCTCTCACCCCCCTCCCATGGGGGGTGGTGGTGTGTCTTCCTCAAGCTCGGGTCCTCTATCAGAGGCCTGGGAGTTTGAGGTTTCTGCACAGTATCTTAGCTGTTCCTAGGACTGCGCTCTTCTGGACAGAGACCTCAGATGTTGTACCCGAAATTCTTGCTCCTCTTTCAGCCCTTGGTATTTTTCGATCTTCTGGTGTTCCTTCTTCTTGATGTTGCTGTCACTTGGGATTGCTACGTCTATCACCACTGCCTTCTTCTGTCGTTTGTCGATCAACATGATGTCTGGTTGGTCATTCTCAACCACCTTAGGAGGTGTCTTCCATTGTGACCTTGGGACCTCCAACCCATACTCAGTGCAGATGTTCCTGTATACTATGCCAGGCCTTTGGTTATGGCGTTCCATGTACGCTGTTCCTGCCTGCATCTTACACCCTGCTATTATGTGCTGAACTGTCTCCGGAGCATCTTTGCACAGCCTGCACCTGGGGTCCTGTCTGGTGTGGTAGATCCCCGCCTCTATTGATCTTGTACTGAGTGCCTGTTCTTGTGCTGCCATAATTAGTGCTTCTGTGCTGTCCTTTAGTCCGGCCTTTTCCAGCCACTGGTAGGATTTCTTGATATCAGCCACTTCTTCTATCTGTCGGTGGTACATGCCGTGTAGGGGCTTGTCCCTCCATGATGGTTCCTCCTCCACCTCTGCATCATCGGGTTTCTGCTGCCTGAGATATTCACTTAGCAGTTCATCTTTGGGGGCCATCTTCCTGATGTATTCCTGGATGTTGGTTGTTTCGTCCTTGACAGTGGCTCTGACACTCACCAGTCCTCGGCCTCCCTCGTTCCGCTTAGTGTACAGTCTCAGGGTGCTGGACTTGGGATGAAACCCTCCATGCATTGTGAGGAGCTTCCTTGTCTTGATATCAGTGGGCCTCTATCTCCTCCTTTGGCCAGCTTATTATACCAGTGGGGTATCTGATGACTGGCAGGGCATACGTGTTGATGGCCCATATCTTTTTCTTCCCATTCAGCCGACTTTTCAGGACCTGCCTTACTCTGTGTAGGTATTTGGCTGTGGCTGTCACTCTTTGAGATGATCTGGCTGAGGGGGTTCAGGCCTATGCAGAACAGCAGTGGGGATAGTGCATCACCTTGGTATATGCCGCACTTGATGGTAACTTGTGCAATTGGCTTTGAGTTGGCCTCCAGAGTTGTTTTCCACAGCCCCATTGAGTTCTTAATGAAGGCTCTTAGTGTCCTGTTGATGTTGTACATTTCCAAGCATTCCAGTATCCATGTGTGTGGCATTGAGTCATAGGCCTTCTTGTAGTCAATTCAGGCGGTGCACAGGTTGGTCTGCCTGGTCTTGCAGTCTTGGGTGACTCTTCTATCGACCAGTCGCTAGTGCTTAGCACCCCTGGTATTACCACCAACTCCTTTCTGGGCCTGTTCATCTTAGCCGCTATGATGCCTGACAGGAGCTTCCATGTTGTACAGAGGCAGGTTATTGGCCGGTAGTTGGATGGGATCGTGCCCTTCTGGGGGTCCATCATGATCAGGACTGTCCTCCCTTGGGTTAACCACTCTGGGTGCATCCCATCCATCAGCAGCTGGTTCATTTGTGCTGCCAGGCGTTCATGAAGTGCAGTCAGTTTCTTTAGCCAGTAGGTGTGGATCATATCCGGGCCCGGTGCTGTCCAGCTCTTCATACTTGACACTTGTTCTTGGATGTCTGCCATTGTAATGGTTACTGGATCTTGTTCTGGGAGATTGCTGTGGTCTGCTCTTAGATCCACTAGCCACTGAGCATTGGTGTTATATGATGCCTCCTTCTCCCATATGCTCTTCCAGTATTGTTCAGTCTCAGCCCTGAGAGGATCTGCTCTCGTGTTATTGCCTTGCCACTGAGAGTACACTTTGGATGGTTCGGTGGAGAACATCCTATTTATTCTCCTGGCTTCTGCTTCTCCTGTGTATCTCTTCAGGCGGGTAGCCAGAGCTGTGAGCCTTTGCTTGGCAGTCTCCAGTGCCTCAGGTATAGACAGCTTGTTGTACTTCCTAGGTATCCCTTTCATCCCCACCCCTTTCTGTAGCTCTGAGAGTTGACTAACTTCTCTCCATGTTGCCTTGATCTTGGCCTCCAGCGTCCTTCTCCATGGGGGGTAATGCTCTTTGTGGCTTATGGTGTTCATCTTGTAGCCAAGCATCTCTAGGATCACTGTTGCTGTGGTGTATATCAGCTGATTGGTCTCAGTTACGGTCCTAGTAGGGATAGTACGTAGCGCTGCATTCACATCCTCTGGCAGACTTTCAGAGGGTACTTTGTCACTAGCCTTGGTAATCGGCTACGGGGGTGCCGGGTGTCCAGCTTAGTCATGATAGTCATTCTTAGGTCATTCTTTTGGTACCCAATCTCGGAGTGTGGGGAGGATGATATCTCCCCTCTGACCTGTCGTCCTGGCTCCCCCTTGCCGTAGCATATTCATTGTACCTCTTCAATCTCTAGTTGTGATAGCAGTTGCCATTTGCGGATGTTGGAACACTGGGCTAGAAGTTGTTTCTTTGTCAGCTTAGATGTTGGGTTTCGAAGCATCCATATATCCCACAACCTCTGCATGTAGCCCCTCTCATCGGGGTTACTTGTATGGTAGCATTCCAACAGATCCCTATTCTCTGCCCTGCTCCATCTATGTCTTGTTCCAGTAGCCCATTTCTCATCAGGGTGTCCTGGTTCCCCAACACCTGACGTGGACCTTGTTGACCCGGGCAACGTCCGAGCCGATATGACTCTCGAATTTGCGGTTTCACTCATACTGAGGTAGGCCAGCAGCATCAAGGACCTTGCCTAAGGGTCCACACTGGATTTGTGTTACCCCTTGTGGACCCTTAGGCAAGGTCCTTGATGCTGCTGGCCTACCTCAGTATGTATATATATCATCTCACCATAATTCATAAGCATGATAATCAAAATAAGATATGAAGCTGCATTTCAAGATGAAATTACTTGCCAGCTGAGTAAGTTTCCATTTTTCAGCTTTTCTCCAACTGGGGTGCATCTCTCCAGTTTCCAACTAAGTTGTGAGTTGGTAGAAAATGGAAATTCGCTCATCTTTATCTCTTATTGGTGTCTGTCTTCACACACACCTGTACTGTAGTCTACAAAAATCACTTAAGTTGGCTGTGGTAAAATGTTGTAGAATGGTGCATGTGTGACTCACATCTACAGTTGACTCAGATCAGGCAGCAACAGGGACCATTAGTATCAACTCCAAGCTCTCTGGTGAGTGGCTGATAACATGCTGTGGGCAAATGTGTTGAATAGACAGACAGAAAGGTGGACCATATGACTGATTAATTGACCTTGTCATCATTATGTTATGCCACTGGCAGGGTAAGACAGGCTTGGGTTCATTGCTGGCCTCTGGCTTGACACCAGCAAACAGACTGTTTGTAGTAGCGAAGCCAGTCAGGGAAGACTTCCTTGTCACTGCACTAGAATCTGCTCCTGAGGTCAGAGTACTTGTTCAGAGTAGTAGTTTAGAGAGTTAGTGTAAACCTTTACACTGCTCACACTCCACTTAAACCTGAAGCAGCTGGTGTCTGTGTGTGTATCAAAGCAGGTACATGGGAGTGTACACCCTCCACAGGCCAAAACAGAGACCTGCAGCACCAGAGTTCTTTTAATTTCAATAGCATCATCAGACAGTATGACGGAGATTAAAGACTTATTTCCACCCCTTAATGTGAAAAAGCTTCATAGAGAATGACCTCAAAATGATGGACAAGAGATGATGCAGGAAAAGACCAGGAAAAGACACTACTACACACACTACTATTTAATGTCCAGGTACTGTACTGTGTAAGAGCTGTCTTAATTTACAGAACATTTTTTTCATCATCAAGTGAAATCAGCATTAACACAGAGCAGGTCATCTGACGACAGGTGTCCTGGAAATGAACTGCATTCATTCACTTCATTGCTCTAATAACATGCTTGTTGCGGTGAGCTGTGAGAGCTTGGTGTATCCGTCGTGTTACTTGGTTGAAGTGTGAGAAGCTGCAGCGTAATGACACATTGCACATTACTTGCAAGTCAGCTTCACAGAACAAATTCAGAACAAGGTATCACCGCAGGAACATGGAAACTACTCCAGCCTCAAATGTAGCCAAGTGTGCATGTGTGTGTGTCTGTGTGAGTGTGTGAAAATGTCTGCCTGCCTGCAAATACAGTATGTGTGTACCTGCTTACATGTGTTGTGTGTGTGAAGAGAAGTGTGTGTAGGAGGACCTCTACAGCCTTTGGAACTATGGCCTGATGACTCACGCCACTGCTATTCACTGTCACAATGCTGGCGTGGTAACTGGTATATTAAACTACTGGGCCAGAAGAAAAAACAAGGAGTACAGAAAAAAAATGCAGACTAACCCTTTAAAGTCTCAGCAGGTTAAGAAGGTCAGTGAGTGACACCTGTGTTCAAAGGTGAGAAATAGTGTGTGAAGGAGAAAAGTGAAACAGGCACAGCACGTTTAGAAAGTTTAAACTGTGAACTGAAATGACAGCACAGCAACCAATCACACCTGAGATCTGCCATATATTTAGTGTAAATACATGTAAATTGTGATCTTTTATTTTACAGCAGAAAGGAAATTCCCAGGTTTCTATAGGAAAAAATATTACATGATAGAAAATTTTACTTGTGCACATAGAAGTAGATTTTCTAGATGATGTCTGTAATGAGTGCTGACTCCAGGAGTACATTTGATTATTTAATCACCTTTTGCTCCAGTTTACAAGTACCTAAACCATCATCATACACACACACACACACACACACACACACACACACACACTCTTTTGCCAACAGTTAGGTTCAAGTAGTCCAACCTCTACACACACCACTCCTTTCCTTCATCTTCTCTTGTGTGAGCGTGTGTAGGTGTGTGTGTGTGTGTGTGTGTGTGTGTGTGTGTGTGTGTGCATGCGTATATGTACAAGGAAATATAATACTACGTCACAGCTCTCACTCACACGTAAAGTGCTTCCCTCAATATGTGCCTGTGTGTGTGTTGCTATGTAACATGCACCAGACCAAACAACAACCATGCCAGCATTGCAGGCTGCTATGGCAACACATAGCAATCTCACACTCATTGTAACAGTCTTACCTAATGTAATGAGCATAATAAAGACTTTGCTGCTGTTGGAAACATCAGTCGATTTTTTTTTTTGGTGAGTTAAAGGTGCCTCTGATCATCAGTTACTAACCAATTAAACTGTCAACTCTGCAGCCTGCATGATGTGTGGCTGCGGGTTACAGGGAAGAGGATGAGTCCTGGCATGTTCTCACAGAAAACTCAGGGAGTCTTAAAAAAGGACAATTAAGCAGGACCCTGCTGGAACAAAGAACAGCATTGCTGGATTTCCCAATGTTGCACACTCATACATAAACACAATCCACTTCTCCTGTTAACTATATAATAGCAAGATGGGACATTTTTCAGGAGTTTAAGATAACTGTGCTTTGTTCCAGCAGGGTTGTGAGATGATGGGGAATGTATTGCAGAAGGCTGACAGAGAGACAGGCTGTTTTGACTTTATAGATGCCTAAAGTAAAGCTATCAGTTCAGCTCAGGTCAGGTCAGTTTAGGTAAACAGACTGCTGATATTATGATGTGTTCAGATTATAACAATGAGAAAAACAAAGTTCTTGCACAGGGTATTCTAGGGAGTAGGAGGGAGACTTTAGAAGCTAATGTGGCAAATAGTTACTGCTCTAACAGTTTAGCAATGATGTGAGCTTTATTTGGGTTAACAAGAGTTATGAAGGGTTTATTACTGAGTCACATATCTTCATAATTTTGTCTCTTTCATGTTTGACATGCATCATTCTGTCTCATGAGAATACACATAGTTCAAGAGTGCTGAGAGCAGAGAGCAGAGCATGTGCTAAGTTGTACTCTGCACACTGAGTTTGAAAAGCAACAGGAACAAGAGGACAGATGAAGAAATAACACTGTTGGGTAAGTTTTCTTTTAAAGTTGTTTTTTATGTTAGTGTATATGTTCTATATTGCTCCTGTTCATGAAAAGTTCAGTGATTTGGAGCTTCTGTTTTCCTCACAGAGTTCAGGATTGTCAGTGGCTGTTTGACATCCTGGAATTAGCATTAGTCTGCTGCAGTGCCCCAGCGGAAACTGGCGCAAGTTTCTAAATTTTTAGATTATCTATAAGAAGCTATACTTTTGATGATCATCATTGTGTTATTCATACAAATAAAATATTGTTACATGTCAGTATTGACTCAGTGTGTTTGCTGTGTGTTTGGTTATAGATAATTTATTATCAGGATTATCTTGAAAGTGACACGTTAAAATGTATTAAATATTTATAATTTAATAATTAAAAATAAAAATAAATTGTATGAACAATTGGACCATTTTAGAAAGTATAGTATATTAAGTTGTTTATCTGGACATATAGGATGTATAAAGCCGCAGAATGCACACTGTCGAGATAAACCTTAGCAGAATAGATAAAAAAAGGCTTGTTGATGATGGTGACATCTTATTTCAACATTGCTTAAACATCCAGGGAGGACGTCCAGCTAACAGCCAGGTAACATCCTGGAATTCAGCACAGCTTCCATTTTGGAACTATTTTTGTCTTCTGTCACAATTAATTTTGCTTTGTCTTGCAATACTTTTAGTACCTCGCAATAATTTTTTTCTTCCATTCCTTCTAAGCCATATGTCTATTTCCGCTCAGCTGCTCCCAGTGCAACACCCCAGTATGGGCATTAAGTATGCTGATATAGTACTACTGCTCGATACACGTAATAAAAGAGGATTTATTGTGAAAGAAAGCAAAACATATTGCAAGGGAATGCAAAACATATTGTGAAGTAACGCAAAATATTGCGAGGTAACACAAACCATATTGTGAGGAAACGCAGAAGAAAAAGTCTCGCTGTGACCCTTGGTAGGCGCTGTAGGATAATGTCCTTGTAGCTGGGTGATGAATCTATGCGGGTGTAATTTTCCACTTAGGTTTGGTATAGCTCTCAAAGTTGTTTAAATGTTAATTCATGTGTTCTTTGTTGTTTTCTTTTGAATGTAACATTGTTTAAGTCTAAGTAAAATGTGAAGCAGATTGTGAGTGGTTGTCACAGTCTCACTTGCTATTACTGATTTGGTCACAAGGTGGCATTGTTGAGTAATATTATTGTTACTCTGCCAAGTGCATGTTAGTCTTTCTTCCTGTTTACGAGCAAATGACCTAGAGATTTGCAGAGTGGACGGTGCTGCGACTCTGTCATGTAGAGTAGTAGGTAAATACACACATATCTTGTAAAATATTCCTGTACAAATATTTAAAGGACGTTATCGGCTGATATTTTGACGGGCTGGTTTGATTTAGACACTACTGTCCTGGAATTTTGGTGCCAGCCATTGACTACTGTGTTCTCAATTGCATGCATAAAGCTACACCATGCTATTGTACTTTGTTACCAGCAAAACTACAGGTTTTACATTAATTTTAACTCTGTTTTAAGGTAAATAACGAGTGTGTTGAGTTGTGCAATCTCTGGCTAGTTTCATGTGGGTTTGGTTAAACTTGTAGGTTTATGGTTGTTAAATATGTATTTATGTGGTTCTATTTTATGTTTTCTGTTGATAGTCATAGCCCACTGCTATATTTTGTTTTTATTGTTTTTCTTTTAAATCATTTTTGGGTTAAAATCTGCAACAAATCGTGAAAGCACATGAGCTGCTCTTTAAAAGGACTCATTAGGTTACACACTCTATTAAAATGACTTGTTGCAAACATGGTCAACAATAAAATTAAAGCTTTAAAAACCCCTTAAGTAATTGTGTCCTGTGTGGCATCTATTTCTATGGGCTACATCCTGTTTGCTGTTGTTTTTTGCATATAGTATTTGTGTTCCGCTGAACATTCTAATATTTACTTGCTGTAAACTGAGAATACTGTTTTAATTTAGTTTTCACTGGAGCCGACATTGGGCACCATTCACAAAGGTCAATACATCTTGAACACAGCTATAATCTTTCAATAATGATGGATATCAGTATTGTCTGCCTTTGATATGTTTGAGGTTGGAATTTCTTCCTGCTGACTTCTCAGAGAAACTTTATAGAGAATTTATAACATTTTCATCATACTGTATGATACACAAGAGTCTCTCTTTGCATGAGCTCCTAAGTATGCATTAACCTTGGTCATGTCAGCTGACAGGTATCAGGAATCAATCAATCACGGGACCTCACAGCTAATCAGTCTCCTGAACAGTTCCACTTCAGTACAGACACATGTTGGGCAGTTGTCCATCGGGCAACGTAGCCAGAAGCACAGATCCCCAAACCATGCTTGTTATGCATTGATGTGCGGTCAAGACAATCACATGCAAGAGTTTCCCATGAGGAAAAACCTCCTTAACATCTCCCCAAGTCAAACACTGAAGAAGCAGGTATCAAGAAAGTGGATGGGACACAAATGGGCCTAACATGACTGACAAATACATCATTCTGTCTGATGATGATATAACATGTTTTGCCATCAGCGACAGACTCACACAATTGATATGAGCACAGCACAGTAAGTAACGTGTTTGCACAGAATACAAAAATGAAAAATCAGTGTTGTGCATGTCTCCGTTTGTTTTGATCTCTGTCCAGTAGCACCTTAAATAAATGATTAGTTATGATTATTTCTTACATTTCAGCAATTGTTTGAAGTTTGTTCAAGTATTTGTTCAAGTATGTATGTATGCTCCCTCTGAGCCTGTATCTGATTACATGTCAGGTCAGGTCTTATTATAACGGAATTGATTTAAAGATAATTGTGGGTAATAGATCAATTTGTGTTGTGCTTTTTGGGTGTGGAGTCGGTATGGGTTTAGAAATGAGACCTCTGCAAGGTAAAAACCATCCTCACAGCCTGAAACTTGTTTTAAAATATTTTCACTAACATGTTTTATTTGTTTGAGGCATATAGAATGGATAATTGTGTGGGTAACTACTTGGAAAGTGTGGTTAATGTAGTCCTACTCTGTTTTGGAAGGACAACCCCCTTCTGCAATTGTTTTGAGACGCTACTGCAAGTGGCAAAATGCAAAACTCATTGCAAAAAGACTTTTAGACTTTTGCTTATAATAAAACTTATTTGATGGAGCTCATCTTGAGGACATCCTGACCAATCCTATCGCTGTGTCAGATTTAATAATGACTTCTAAGTTACTTCTGCTATGCCATCCTTGCTAAAATTATGCACAGACCCTCTCTCAGAGACAGTACATGAAACACACAAAACATTCCTGCTGCTGTGTGTAGGACACAATACTTTCTTTTCTTTAATTCCATGGATAAAACAACCCTTCTTTAATTCCAAAGTGAGGAGGTGTGTGAATCCCTGCGACATGGTGTGAGTGCCTCACCAAAGAGATGAACTGACCCATTTTTACCTTGCCCAAGAGGGGTTTGGACAGCATGACACTGACCAAAATAAAACACTGTGACAAAATGGAGATTAAACAGACCTTCTGAGAGACCATTTCTGACCAAATAACTAAAATTGCAGTTTTTATCAACTGACAAGACACAAAAACTGGTACGTGTGGCAAACTTATTGAAATCACTAACTGATGTAGCCTATCTATTGACCAGGAGTGCTATACCATGAGCACATTTTCTGCTTTACACTAAGTTTGAAAACCTAAAACATACTTTTTGCAAAAAACTACACGTTATCTACATTAGACACATCATTCAAAACTAAAAGCCTGTGTGTGTTGTTTGCTAAACACTGCCATTGAAATACCACACTCAATTATCAATCACCTGCACCCATGCACATATGGAAACACCCATAACCAATTAGCTCACTTGGAAATCAGAGCTTGAACACTATAAATAGGATTCTGGTTTGCTCTTTGGTGTACACAGCAATGGAGGCCAATTTTGGAAAGAGAGTTAAAGGAATGTGTTCAAGTAAGAGACGGACAAAGGCTAGGAAGACAAGGAAGAGGAGGAGGATGAGAAAGACGAGAAGGAGGAAGAGGAGGACACAGGATGAGGAGTGGTGAGAGGACACGTCAGGAGAAAAAGGAGAACTGTCTCAAATGAGATCCAAGCCACTTCGGTTGGCCATATAATCAGCCATGGGTTGAGTTTACAGGAGGCTGGTCAGACAGTCCAGCCTAATTTTAGCCGCTACACCTGTAGCAGGTGTCATCTGGACATTTTTCATAAGAGGGAGAGCACCTAGCAGCCTGCATGCGGCTGTCTATTAATGGGCCTCCTCTCAAGGAGATCATATCAAAAGGCCATGGAAGCCCTATGAATGAAGCCCTGTGGCTATGAGAAGCCCTGAAGAGTAAAATGCTCCAACAAATCTTTGTGTTACTAAACAATAATAAATAAAACATGTCAAACAATGACATCTGCTTTTTTTTCTGTATGAGAGCCCCCCCTCCAGTTCACATTGCCCCCACAGCAAACCTCTTGTTCCACAGGAAACAATGATTCTATATACCTGTCTATATGTGAATATATCATTAGAGGAAATGCTGAAAGAGGTTTTATTTTACGATGCATATAGCATGGGTTATCCTGGTGGAGTGCAGCCAATTATTTAGATCAACTGTAATGTTAGCTAGTCAATGGAATAATAGCTAAATAATTAAATCTAGAGGAACGTTACCATTGTGACATGTCAAGACATCTCGTGGGTAAGGTTGAGCCTCAACATCCTGGTCAGTACCGCTATTTTCTGCAGGGGCCAAAGGCTCAAACATGTATGGCTTTACTCCAAGGATGAAATATTCATCCTCTCCCTCGTCTTCCTGTACCACCTGCAGTTCGAAAGGTACGTCTGCCTGCTCTGGTAATGGTGGTGATTAAGGAGTTGAAGGAGGCAAGTAATCCTCTACAATTCAATGGAGGTTTGCATCCAACTCCGAATCACTGTAATTCTCCATGTTTGTTTGTTTGTTATGACATGCCCACTTTTCAATGTTCAAATCAAATTCCTCCCAATTCCTGATTTTATAACTGAACTAAATACCAGGATGCACAATTTTTATTTCTTTTGACATTTTTGCATCATAAATGATGAACAGCATTAAAGAATGAGTCTTGCAGGTAAAACACGAGACTCATGTAGGCTGCTATATCAGTTTAGTGCAGGTGCTCTTGCTGTAACTGCAGTAACTGGGTGGAGATGAGCCTCCTAAATTTGCACCCAATGTTGTCAAAACTTTTATTTATAATTTCCACCACAATATCAATATAAAGGAAATAACATTATAGACACTACCACTGACTATCCCTGTAACAAATTGGCCACAATTCTGTACACCCAGACACGGTCCAGCCATACATAAGGGATAATCAACGAGTATAGTGGACTTTGCATCAGTTGGTTCTTCGCCTCCACATCGTGCCTTAAAACTGTTTAATGCACACCATCATGTGGATTATCATGCTTCTACCATGGTCATTTGTCAACAACATAAATAAAAGCATTTGAAAAATTTTTGGTGAAAGTTTTGCACTCAACATTGAAAGGTTATGAAGCAAGAGCTTTCTTTTGTCATGACAACTTGCCACACTGTACTCACTGCCAGCCTGAACCAGGGATAAAATTCACATAAGGTGTCATTAAGCATAACCGCAGAGTATGTCTCCAAATCAGTGTTCTTGTTGCCTTTTTTGTATTAATCACATCCTTCTCTTCCCCTATCATTTTAAGCTCTTCAGGTGTCAGTTCCTTGTGCTGTTTTTTGCATGGTTTCTTCCATTCTTCAAAACTTCATAAGCTTCATAAGCTTTGAGAGCTTATGTTGCTATGGTTTCAGGTTGGGTAGTGGATGAATTTAGAACAGTGATTAAACTTGAGCCAAAGTGCATTAAATGGTTTTAGTGCACACCTTCCGGCCAATCAGAAAAAGAGTATTCACCCAGACCGTGGTATAAGTTTTGACCTAGTCTTGTTTTCTTGTTGCTTGCAGCACTGCCAGCAAATCTGGCTCTATGGATGGCAATGTCGCTTTGTTTGTCAGCCTTTTTTCCAAACTGAAATATCTTAACAACATGAGGATGGACAAATATTAAATTTAACTTTGGTAATACCTTCATTTTCAATCCAGCACCATCATCAGGGAACATTTTATTTCGTCCAGTACTTTGGTTTATGACCAAATACATGCAAACTAATGACATTCCCATCATCCTCAGCTGCAGTTTTGTTTAATGCTAATTAGCAAATTTTATCATGCTAATGCCCTAAACTAAGATGTATTTGTTATAACAGTTCAGTTTAGGACCCAAATGCAAACACAGACCAGGAGACACAGGAATAGTTAAAGGGCAGTTTATTATAGCTTGAGGTGTAGATAGACATTATTGTGACCTAAAACTTAATTATTATAAAAAAAAGAACCTTATTGCGGGCACCACCTCCTAGAAGCAACCTTTAATATCTGGAGGAAACATTCAAGTTTGAATATAATTCTCAATTTGGTCAATTAATCAGTGTCATAGCTGTAAGTTTTTGTCCCAAACAGTTTGGGACAGTCTGTTTACTGTGCTCAAGGAAACAACCAACCACTTTTAGGATAAATTAAGACATTTATTAATAGCAAAACATCTTGTGTAAATGATAAAGCATAAGATAATAAATAAAAAAGAATAATAAGGCTTATAAATGATAATAAAAATAAAATAAAGAAATATTCAGCAAGAGTGGCTCGAAGTGTGTGACTCGAGGCTAACATATTGCAACGGGGAATACTGAGGGGAACCTAATCCAACCTCTCTAAAGAAATTATCTTTTTAATTTTAACGTTATTCAACATCAATCCTTGATCACAAAGCCCTCAGGTCCAGTGTTGTTTTGGTAGTTGGCTGCAAATAACAGCTTGGCAGTGCAGTGCGGTCCGTGTTACAGATGAGTCTTCATGGGTGCAGAGGTATTGTACATCAGTGGAAGGGAGTCAAGCCATTTCAGGCTGCTCAGGAATGAGTCTTTGAGTCGGCTTAACTCTCATTTGCTGTACAACTCTCAAAAAGCAGACAGAGATCCAGTTAGAGGGTTGTTTTCTTCTTCAGGCATTAAGTTGATTCAGGCTTTGGTTGGCTTGTAGTAACCAGAGTTTAATGCTGAATAAAGTTTAATCTGACTACACTAAAACCTTCAGCAGCGTTTACTTCAAAAATAAAATACTGTACATGGAAACATGAGATTTAACGTTACAAATAAAAATGAATCAAACTTGTTTCAATAAAGCATTAAATACTCATATACTTGGTTGAAAAATAAAAGAGATGTCTTTGATCGTTCGAGTTCTGGAGACCAGCCCAACTGAGTTCAGTTAAGCTTTCCTTTTAATAATCTTGGTCAAAGCAGGCAGAGTTTTGGGTGTGTTCTAAAGGTTTTTGCACCCAAATGTTGATTGTTGAATATTCAATCTATTTGTTCTGGACTTTTAAGATGTTGTTGATTTTGCTTGAGATGGCAAATAACTACTTATACTGAGGAATTGAGTTTTGAATTTTAAACGCGAAATTCACACTTCAGAGTCACTAGGTCTGAACATTTCATGTCACCAACCGTTGTTCCCTGCCTGTTCACCTGCTGCGCCGTCCGACAGAGCCGTGGTTCCCCAGGGAGTTGGACAGTGCCACAAGCTCAGACCCCGGGGGGGGGGGGTCTCGTCGACCACGCAGTTTAGTATATATTTTAACTTGTATGTATTGTGTATTTGTTGTTTTGTATTTTATTGTCGTGGGGACAGGAGAGAAGCTGGGTGGGGTTGAGTTGGGACCCGGGCGGGGGAAGGTTTTGTATTGGCCCCACCCTCTTTCTTAAAGTAGACGTGTGACTCCACTGTGTGCAGTGTGGTGTGCTCCCAGGCATTTCCTGAAGTTGTTGTGATGTGCTCTTATCCCTGTTGTGTGTTGCATCTCTGGATGGTGGTGTGAATTTTTATAGTGTGGCCAGCCCTGACTCCCCCTCAAGTGGCATAACTATCCTACCTAGTGAAACCCCGAAGCCCCTTCTTTTTATTGGTGTTAACTTGATAAAGATTTCTATTTTTGCCTGATACTTTGATGGTCTGGTGTCGGTTATTCTGAGGTCTCTGTCGTTTATCCCACATAAGTTCTGGTTTCTGTTTGAACTCAGATTTATTACAGTATTTTATGTGGTAAAAAGGTATTAACATCAAAGTTTAGTATCTCCTTACTAGATAATCACACAACTATCAAAGTCATACCATTCTTTGTGTATTTACATGACAAATAACATTACACAACTTACATAATGATTAGACATTTAATTTACATGAAATTTAGGTTTGGCTCATATTTGCAGGGAAACTTCACAAAAGGAATGTGAGTTAGAGTTTATGGCTTTGGTACTGGTAAGATAAGAGTCTGTGTCCCATTTAAGGTGAGGGTTGTTTGGTCTTTCTCTAGTCCAAGTAACCTTAGGGTCAGTTTTAAGCTTTTAGTTCAGGTCATAATTTTGGATGTTTGGTCAGAAATGGTCTTTTAGGAGGTCTTTCTGAGTCTTTTGAGCATCACCGATCAACCCCCACTTAGAGGGTTACAAGGGTCAGTTCTGCAGGCCGGGAGTCTGCTCTTACCGCCTTTTGGAATACAGGCAAGTCTGTCTCTTCCTGTTAGGAATCAAAGATTAGTTTAACACAATTAAAGAACAAGTGGTTGTCCTTCTACAATCTGATTGCTTAGCTGAGTGTTCTTGGAGTCTGGATATGGCAGAGGGGTCTGGGAATGGCGGAGCAAAGCAAGCAGCAGTGCAGGGCAAAGGACTGAAGCAGGCAGAGGGCTCAAGGCAGGGCAAAGCAGACAGGGGAGCCACGAGCCAAACTGGCAAACAGAAGACAGGGACAAGGCTAATGTGGCAGGTGTGCTGGAAGCTGGTGTGAGGAACCTGACAAACAGACAGAGAACAGAATTAGTGGAGTTCATGAGGTCAGAGACAAACTAGCAGATTACAAGGAACTTGGCCATAGCATCTGTACTGCATTGGTGACTGAACAATCTGGTACAGCATGGAGAGATGAACCAGGGCTTTATACTGCTGTGGCTTGTAGAGTTGATTAGTAGATAAGCTGCAGGTGCTCAGGTTGAACGGGAGAGGGAAACCAGGAGGCGACGCCCAGCATACACCCACACACAAACACAGAGAGACAGACTGAGGACAAACATGAAACACTTTGTGTATGTCTGTTTACTGCATTTGTATTTCTGTTCTTGAGGAGCACCAGTCGGAGGTTGCTAGTTGATGATCAGAGCTAGAATCAGGTTTAGGTTAGTTCAGGTAAAGGGTACAGTAGAGGTCTGAGTAAATGATAAAATGTACTGATGTCAGTGAAAGGTCCTCATAAGTATAGCAGCACAGTGGTGTGTGTGTGCGCAGCAACAAAATATGGTATCTGGCATGAAACAGCCCACACTGAACAGAATTTGGCAGGTAATTTCTGTAAACTCACTTTTGCATGTTAGCTGAATTAGAGATATGCCAGCATATTTTACTATACAGCTGTGCTATTGTTTCCAGAGTGCCCCTGGTTGCCCCTAGCAACCCTCACAAAACATGGGACTGCCATGGGGTCTGGCTCTAATTGCTCTTAAAGCAGATCTGATTTAAAGCAAATGAAATCCAGATACGCTGGGCTTATGGGGCAAACAGTTTCACCACTCCCCTGCCTAACCTTAAGCATACACAACTTTGTTTCCATAACTAAAGCCATGTGTGTGTCAATGTGACTGTGTGTGTGTGTGTTATTGTTATCATTACAGAAATCATAGCTTGCGTTCTTTAAGCGGCTGAGTGCAGCTTTGGAGCAGTTTCCATGAATAGGCCATACTGATCTCCAGCCTGCTCTGCCTACCTGTGTGTGTGTGTGGGCATGTGTGTAAGGAAGCGTGGATGTCAAGTTAACCCTCACTGTAAATTCAGAGATTTCTCCAGACATAAGCAGCTAGCCTGATGTTGGCCATGGCAAGAAGCCACTAAACTTTGCACACATGTACTGTCCACACAGGTATATGCATAATTGTGTACATGCCTGTGTTTCCTGTTCTGCTCTTATTGTCCATTTCAAATGTTTATTTACCATTTCCAGAGCCAAGTACAGCAGCAGACTAACTGAGCTACTGAATCACAGAACTGAGATTGTCTGTCTGTCTCTGTCTGTCTGTAGCTTTCATATGGAAAATAAGAACAGTTGAAGCTCTGATAAAGACTAACGTTACACTAAATCCTCCTTTTAGTAAAATATTTGTACAGTCCCTCTATTATATTATCCCCAGTCTGTTGTCTTCATTGCACTGGTCTTTTTTATTAGAGAAAATCAAGTAATACTAAACCAAATAAATAAACAAATAAAATCTGTGAAAAATCTTTGACAAAGGTATGATGTGTCTGATAGCAGCTGAAGGGATCTCAGCTGGGAATTAAATATTGGTTCAATCAAACAAACAGACTTCAGATAGATGTGTAAGTTTAAAGGTTGACTATAATAAGTAGGAACAATTAGCATTGTATTCTGGGTAAATGACGACCCTCTTCAAACTAAAAAAAAATAACAACAGAGCTTTTCAGCTCTGTTCAGCAGAAACCCTGTACCTCTGGAAGAATTTAGTAGTTCCAAGCACACATTGCAGGTGAAATACAGTGAGTGAAGAAATACAGATTTCCAAGAGGTTACTGCAGTCCCTAAAATCACTTCCCCTTCTCATGTTTTCTTTTTGCTATCTGACATACATTGATTGTTAGGTGTGTGACATGGACAAAGCTGCAGTTTGACTGTTGGAGGTAGAAAAATTCAATGCAACTCATCATAAACTGTGTCCCAGTCCACTGAGTGGGAATTGTTGTTACAATGGAAGATTGCGCCCCCCTTCATTTTCTGCTCTTCTGTCATGATTGCATTGCTGTTTTTACTGGTTTCCTCTTTCCATCTCTGTTGATTTAACAGTGGGTGGGTCTGACTCCTCTGAGAGATAAGTGATCTCTTCTTAGCTCTTGGTGTTGATCATGAAATGTGGAAGTTTTAAAGGTGGATTCCAGACAGAGAAATCATGGAATTTGAAAAGGTTTCAGCCAGGTAGTAAAGGGGAATTACAGTCTTTTAGGAGTGTGCTTTACAGCAGATGTTAATTTTGCTTCAGTAATGTTGATAAGGGTCATTTTTTTCAGAAGTGGTTCTGACCAGGTGTCTAGATTCTTTCATGTAGTCCTCCATGTTATCCACATGTTTAAAAAGGCTGTAGTTGGGGATGCTAAATTCATTAACATACAGGGAAAATAAAACAGGTGATAATACCCATACCTGCAGAACCACTGTGCTAACAAGGCTGTTGTGAAATACAGCCATACTGTATGTCCCAATAAGAGCCTGTCCTCCTAAGAGAAACAACACAAGGTCATAATGTCGGTTGCCAAAAACAACATAGTTACGTTTGAGTGACATGCCACATGCCCCAAGCAGCCGTAGTGATTATGACCCGGAAAAGTGGCGCAGTTCAGATGACGCCTATATAAGATGACACATTTCCATATTCACAAGTTGGGGCGGGTTGGGTGGCTGGTTAGATCCATGCGGCAACAACCACGGCTTGAAACTGAAGCCAATGTAGAAATCCCTTAAAGCGCAATATCACTGAAGGTCACTAAATGCTGGCTCCAAAAAATCCCTGGCTCCAATAGACTTCAAAAAGCATCAACTTCTCTCTTGAAATGGAGCTTAGCGTAAATTCAGGCAGGAAGACTATCTTTAACCATTCATTAATTTCCCACTCCTCTCTCTCTCCCCCCTGCTCCTCCCGCTTTCGCATCAGGTGTTTAGGGGCGTCACTCCTAGTTATCAAATCAGATTCCTCCACAATCTCTAACCACCAATCACGGCTCAGCTGTCAAACTTTGAAGACTGTCACTGCCAGCTGTCACTCCAGAGCAATCATCGCGACCCTCCTCCACTCCATGCACCTCCACGGCCGCGTCCCATAAGCTCTCTCCTCTTCATCCCAGATCACCATCTCGCCTTCTCCACTCCGTTACCTCAGCACCAGGCCCGAGTTCACCAGAAGCCGCTACCATACCACCAAGATCTACGCCTCTTCATCACCACCACCAGTGTCTAGATTCCATCGGGGGGTTATCCTATACTACTCTCGAATTCACCTCCCCTTTTCATATCTTGTGACATCACGATGGGGTCTAAGCCACCTTTTCCACCTTCATCTATCATGCTTGTTCAATAAATATCATTTACTTCATAAAGAAATTGAGTCTTTCCTGATTGAAATAGTGAGCAATAAAAAAATCAATTTTTTCAACAATTTATTATGATCTTAATCAATGATTAAAAACTAAATTCAGACCCTCTAAAAAGTGTGGTTTTGTGGTTATTTTGGAAATTATTTTTCCATTAATAAGATTTGAAGACTTATAGTGGCTTTGATGTCTACTCTGTGGGTGTTGACTGACAGTTGTGATTGACAGTTAGCTCACCTGCTAATCTCCCTGGGTCTGGGACTCGCATAAGTCAGACTATTGTTGCAATATTTCACTAAGTTTAATGTTACTTGATAATGACATGTTGTGTAAGTCAGCAAATGTTAGCCCGAGTGTGCACTGCTCAGTGTTCTCAGTAAGCCAGTGTTAGCTTGGGTCCAAGGTAGCGGGGCGTGTTTCCAGAGTGTGAAAGGACACACCCCACACTCCTTACTTGGAAGGTCCTGGCTCCAAACAGAAAAGCTGGCACCGACCATAAGCAGCAACTCTGGGCTTCAAACCAGATCCAGTGCAAACCAATGGGTGACGTCACGCCTTGCTATGTCCATCTTTATATACAATCTATGGTTAGATCCTACATTGCAAATTGTGGATTTAGTAGACTTTGGTGCAGGTGACCACTGTTGGCTTCGCATTTCCAACCACGAGTGTCACGTTTCCAACTGTTTTTTTAAAAAACGGAACGATTGTTGTGGTGTTAACTGTTGCCATAACAACGAAGGTTGCCTAACCTTGAGGAAGTAGTAACTTTAATCCACACCACATATTTCTCTAACCTTAACAAAGTGATCATTTTAACCCAAACCATGATCTTTCCCTAAACCTAACCACACCTTAACCATAGCGTTGTCACATCATAATACATCATTATTTTTTAATAGTGATGTGTAATGGTTTTGGAAAGCACAAACAAATGATGTTGTCCTGCCAATTACTGCTGATAGGGGTGTTCCTGTGGGTCGTTCTGGAATGCATGGTCAAACAACCTATTTGGTCATTTAATTTAGAGGAGTTTCTGCCCAAGAAAGCCCAGCAATACAGATGTTTCATTATGTTGTGCCCTGCTTAAATTAAGGTTGGATGTCTAAAGATTTTTGCAGGCCCCAGTACTAGCATTATCTTGTCTAGCCTGAGAGCCAATCTAATGATGTGAAAAAAGGGAAAAAAAAGAACCTATGTTTTTATTTTTTGAGTCACAGTTGTCTGTTGATGCTCAGGTGACTGAAGTGGTGGGGTCCTGCTTTGTCCAACTGAGACATTTAACCAAGATTAGGTCATTCCTCTCATTTACGGATCTTGAAAAGTTCAGCTATGCTTTTATATGCTCCAGACCTGGTATCCTCTTTTAAATTTATTATTAAAACTCATTTTAATTGTATAGCTTTGTCTTAACTGTGTAACTGTTCTCAACTATTTTATCTTGACCTTTATGTTTTAAATTTTAATTACTTTTACTTCTTGTTTTTACTGTGAAGCACTTTCTTACTTTGTTATGAAAGGTTTTATATACAGTACCAGTCAAAAGTTTGGACACACCTTCCCATTCACTTGAATGAGAAAATGTGTTCAAACTTTTGACTGGTACTATAAATAAAGTTATTGTCATCATTATTATTAAACCAGTCATATTTAACAAACAGTCTCTAATACAGTGTATTATGTATCTATTAACACCCAGGTCAACTAATGTTTCAGAAAGACGTCAAACCTGGTTTGTTAATCATTTGAAATGATTTGCTGTGTCTGTCATACTTTCTGGTGTAAATGAAAATTAGTTAGTTTGCCAGTGTTGACCTGGAAGATATAATGTCACCTAAAAGGCAAAATTGCACTTATATTCGTACACATTGTGTTTGCAGTTGTTGGTGCTGTCTAAGTACCCGTCCTTATCAGTTTCTACCCTTTTGACCTTTTGTCTTCACTGTCCTTTGTGTTTGATTTTAGACTACCAGCTGAGAATGCAGTTGTGATGCCGGACAACCTGGATTCAGATTAACAGTCAGTCCCTCCAGGAAAATCAAAATCTTGCAATTGCAAAAATTAACACAAATCAACCAATCACAGCAGTCTTTGCAATAGTTTGCAACTTTCACACAATTATATTTCCTCAGAACTACAAACAAACAATTTGGATGAATGAAATGGCCTCACAACAATTATCTAATTCCAATCCCACCTGTTCATTTTACCCACAGGTTCAAACCCAGTCTCACAGCAGTTTCTGAAATAGTTACGAAATTTAATCTATATGTTTGTGTACATGGACACTCGGGAGCACAGAAGCTGTATTGTTTTTTGTTATTCTTTTTTTTTGTTTAATTATAACTGTGACATTACCAAACAGATACACATTTTATCAACATTTGACATCTTCTGCTGCTCATTTTATTTTCAGGTTATAGCTACAGATTGTGAACATGAATTAGGTTTACACTAAAAAAGGCAGAAGTTTCTGCCTTCTCAGCCAATAAAAAGTGATAACATCTGAACTGAATCTATTTGATAAGTGGTTCAAAAGGATTCAGATTTGAAGCAGTGTTCTGTGTCACTAATACATATAAGTATAAAATAAGTAAGCCATGGTTCCAAAAAGGAGTTGGAGGTACTCTGATACCACTTACTTTTCATCTGCAAGTATAGACACATTTACATGTTAATACATTGACTCATTCCTACATAACCTGTTTTGTCTCACAGTAACCCGGTTTCTTGTGTGCATATTCACAGACAAACTGGGTAAAATTTGTAACATTTTGTCATTTGTGGCTGAAAAGACTGCTGAAAAAAATCAGTGAAAGTTTAAGCCTGAATTTTAGGAAAAAGTCAGTTAGTAATTGTCTCCCTGGTATTTTTCATTTACCTGCAAAAGCCCACAAAATTCAAACTGTTTTCCTCACTCCAAAGAGGAAGAATTGCATGACAAACCACTCCCAGTTGTATCTGCTGTGTACCACAGCGTAACCAACTAGTCTAGCAGCAGTCTGTAGTCAGTTAGTGTATTTTTATTTGCTGCATAGCAGTTTGCCAGGCCAGACAATGAATGGACTGCAGTGCTCTACCCCCTCCTCTAACCATGGCTTTAACTGCCTGTCCTGTAACCATTAAACACTGCCACTGGTTTCCTACAAGGCTTTGGAGGGAGGGCAAATGAAAGGAAGGAGAGGAAGACAGCTGAGGTCCCTACTTCTCCTCTGGATGTGGTAATGGATGGGTAGGGCTGGAGTCTGCTGGTAATTGATAGCTAGGTGTTTAAAGAGGGGTCCTTCAACTGAAAAACCTCACAGGAGGTCTTTAATTTAAGCTACTAAATACCCTCTCCCCTTTGCTCCACGTGAAGATGCATGCAATGCAGACCTTTATGTTTTTGCGATTGTATGTCCACATGCACTGTGTACTGTACATGCATGCAGTTCCATATTGTGTATCTTAGGGCCTTTGCTGACTCAAGCTTCTAGGTTTGGTATTGTCTCAGAGGCACACGCACAAGAACACACTTGCATCTGTGCACAGATGCAAACACCAACAAATTATATGCAATATGTGGTGCTCAAAAAAGTCTCAACGGTTCAGGGGTGAAACCACAGGTTTATCGGAGTGGCGTCACCATGTCACACCACACACGCACACAGACACGCGCATACACACACAGACACAGCGTCTGCCACATGCCATCAGAAGCAGTATGGTCCATTAAGTAGTTTGACCACATCAAAGCCTGAGGCTTCTATATAAATGTGACGATGCTGTTCAGTCAGTCAGCAGATTTCTTAAAGGAGCAGTGCCGGTATTCAACATGGAGATTTTAACACTTCAGTTTGACTGGCTACATACATATAAACAATATGGCAGTGGGGTCGACTGGGCCCCTCAGCACTTCTTTCCAGGAAGTCACTGCTCCAGTCAAGAGGGACAATAAACAATACTGTGAAAACTGTACACTGGGGAGTGCCTCAATATAAAATCAAGATATGAGAATTGATATAAGACATATAATACATATAATACATATAACCAATTTCATTTTCAGTTACACTAAAAAACATTTTTATATAAATAGAATATCTAATATATATATATATATATATATATTAGTATTTTAGTATTTATTGGTTTCACATATGTTTTATTGTGAAGCATATTGCAGCAAGAATACAGAATTTTGTGAATACAATGCTTCTTTTTAAATGAATGAAAACAAGAACCAAGATGACAAACAGTACAAGAGAGAAAAAACTAAAACACACACAAATACCATGGAACATACAAATCAGGTAATGTAAATAATGTAATAATTTTTAGGACCACCCCCCATCCCTCCCATCCACAAGCAGTGTTATCTAGGGTGTTAAAGAATACCGATTGTACAGTACATCTTAGCTGTCAGTCCCTTCCATATAAGAGATCATTGGTCTCCAAATCCTTTGAAATTCCTCTAGTCTGTCATTAAGGATGTGTCAGATTCTCTCCAAGTGGATGGTATCAGTTAGTGTTGTTATCCAGAGTTTAAAAGTTGGCATATATTTCTTTTTCCTGAAGAAAACGAGACCACAGGACAGTAGGTGATGTTCTGGGCTCTGTAGGAGTCTCTGGATACATCCAATATAACCAAAAGTGGATCTGGTTTTACTTAGAATTTAAAAATCCTTGAAAAAAATGCACTAGTATTTATTTGTATTAGCAGCCGTATCTAGGAAACCAGACCATTCTACTGTAGCTGACATTTAGTGATAATAACTACATTGCTGGGATACTTAGAAGTATTGTCTTATTGGCTATTATCTAGTAAATGTGCTCTCTGTATGTATGTGACTGTACTGTTTAGACTTAGACCAAAGATGATTTCCTTGAGTAAAAAGCAAATGCACTAAATGTACTGTATAGCTGAATTTTCAATTTTTCTCTTTAGTCTTTTTTAATTAAGTAAAAAAGTAACACTGGGAGATAATCATAATTCAAATCACAATATTGTCCAGACAACTTGTAATTAGATACTTCTCTCAAATTGTGTAACCCTACCATACAGGATCTTTAGCATTTGTCTTCTCATTGTCATTTGCTATTTAACAATAACAATAATAACTTCATTTGTATAGCACTTTTTAAAACATGGTTACAACGTGCTTTACAGAATAAGATAAAATACACAGTCACAATAAAAAAAAACAATAATATAAATAAAAACAAAGAGCAAGGTAAAAACAACAGAGACATAAATAAAAACACAGAACATAGGACCTGATAAAACAGTGAGTATAAAAAGAACAGGTAAAATAGATAAGCAACAGATTTACTGTAGAAAGAGATTTTCTGTAAAAGTAAGTTTTGACGATTGATTTAAAAGAAGTTACTGAGTTTGCTAACCTAAGTTCCTCAGGTAGGGAGTTCCATAGCAGTGGGGCTCTAACTGAAAACGTAGTTTCCTTTAGTAACAGGGCGGGACGTGGGGAAGGTAAAAGGGTCCTACCCAGGGGCAGAGCTAGACTCTCAGCACAGAGGGGGCAGAGCATTCTTGAGGTGCCCTTCTGATAGTCATTTTAAAATTCACAACTGTAAAACAGCTGATATATCCTATCCTATTCATAAACACAAATTGTCACTTACTGAGCCAAGCAAGCCTATGTCTAAGAAAAATAGTATAGTGCTTCACTACATATAATGAAGCCACTTTGTCAGACAAGCTTTTTCTGAAGAACAAAAAAAGAAAACAGGTTGTCAGCCACGTTCAAAAGTTTCAGCACCGAGGAGAGCTCACAGTGCTCTATGTGCATCGATTAACGAACAGTTCAGCACCACCGCCAATAGACAGCAACAAGCCAGGTGCACTGTCTCAGTACTATGTCTGTCTTACACAGAAATAACATAACCCTAAAACAGACACAGCAGTCTGCAGTACCACAGGCAGTGTCACAGACAGGTGCCAAGATGCAGTGAGCATGGAGTTACAAAACAGATTAATATAACATTCTGACTGATTTCTTCATAAGGACAATTTAAGTTAATAAAAACTAATTATGGATGTTTGTATCTTTGTTGAGCCCTGAAAAGGTGAGAATGCCCAGTATTTCCCAAGAAAAGAGCAGTGCAATTAGAGAAAAATCTAAAAAAAAAAAAAAAATTAACAGAAATGTTTCTTTTATTTTTCTGTTTCATACTTTTTTTTACCATCTTGTGACCCTAGGCATTTAATAAAAAATTAAGTCTGAAACTAAGCACTTATACTAGCAATGTGATCAGACAGGTCATTATAAAGAAATAAGGTATGAAATAGGATAACATGTCATTTTATCAAAACATAGTGTTTCATAGTGGTGTAATACAACAAACCACATTACATTCAATTAGAAAACTCTAAGTCCACTCTAACTCCAAGCAATAAGCAGACAGAGCTTCTGCACAGGCTCATTCTCAATTCACACACAGTCAACAGGTGACTCAACCACTTATAAATCCAAAATTGGGGAAAATCCACCTTATTCAAAGCCATGGTGGGCTTGTCAATCCCAGTACAAGATCCAGTACATAACACAGTTTCCATAAGTTATGGAAGTTGCATGTTTCATTCACCAATTGTTGTCCCTGCTCAGCCTGTAGTTTAGTTTAGTCCATTAAAGTGAGGTTGGATTGTCCAACCTCATCCATGCACAAACACAAATAGCTCATAATGAACCTCAGACAGCTGAAACTTTGTCTTGTCAGTTTCATTCAAACAAACATAAAAAGACACGAATAGCTCATATTTTGGATAAAGTGCTCCTTGAAGTTGGTCATTAACTTTGAATTACTGCTTCTGCAGTCTTTACTTCCCACAGAGTCACCAAGCACAAATATAAACAACGCCACTCTGCCATTGCAATCCACATCATGGTCAGAGGGGGGATTACACCTGTAGTGATGAGAACTACCATAGAAAATGAATTGAAAAAGTTAAGAGAGTTCTACTATTCCTGCTGCGCTCGCAGATCAGGTATGTCTCCAGCGGGGCCCCTACTGAGTGTGGGCCCTGGGGCAGCCGCCCCCTCTGCCCCTGTGGTCGCTCCGCTTATGGTCCAACTTAAGGAACACAGGAAGCGACTAGGCTCAAAGGGTACAAGTAAATCTGTGATGTAAGTGGGAGCAAGCCCATGTAGGGCTTTAAAAGTAATTAGTAAAATTTTAAATCAATTCTAACAGGTAGCCAGTGTAGAATGGGCATGATATGGTCTTGTCTCTTAGAATTTGTTAAAAGTCTGGCAGCTGTATTCTGAACGAGCTGGAGACAAGAGATGGCAGAGATGCTCATCATTATGTACAGCCGAGGAAGGCATCAGTCAGAATTAAAAGCAATATGCTGTATAAAGGCTTTTAATGAGAAGTTTAGTACCATTTATGTTGAGATGTAGGCTATCAAATTTGTAGAGGTCATGTCTGGTCCAGAAACAGTCAAAGTGGCTGATAGAGCCCTCTCCAGTTGCAGCACAGAGGGGTTTTAGCCATTTGTGCAGGCTATATAAACAGCTAAAACATTCAGGGTTTTTTGACAGGTTGGGAATTGGACCATGCAGGTTTTGCCCAGGCTCTGGATTGTGATTGCAAAGGACTCTAGCTGGATGCAGAGTTTAATTGATTGTCTATCCAATTCAATTTTCAACTCAGTTCCAATCATAAGGATTTCAGGTTGCCTATCCTTACAGCCTCTGTTATAGACAGCGAGTTTGGATGGGAGAGATAGCTGGGCATCATCAGGGACAGCAGAGTTAACTGAATTAGCTTCACCTGTGCCAGTGACGTCACCACTAGCCACCGCTGTGTCCAGTGCTCCATTGGGCAAGAGGGACAATGGTTGGAGGGTAGGAGGGTTGCACTCAGAGTTAGATACAGCAGGATGGAAAGCGTGTCTGGGATGCTATCCATGGGATACCGACAGGCTAGTTGGGGGAGTACAACGCTTTCTCACTATGTTGGAGCGGACCGGAATGGACTGAGATGGAGTGGGTTGCAAGCGTGTAGCTGCTAGTTCAGTTAGCTTCTCAATGGAGGCATAGTAGTAGACAACAGGACAGGGTCAGCACAGGGAGAGAAATCCATTTCCCCCTCTTCACAAAGGAGGTCCAGGAGAAGGGATGGACAGCTGATGGCGTGGGAGAGCCACTTTCTGCCAGACTGACAGAGCTGGTGGGAGCAACCCTTTGCAGCACATCCAACCAGGAAAGGAGCAGGGATTGCTGCTGGAGGATAGCGTCCAGGAGACTCTCAATCAAATGGAGTTAAGATCTCAAACTGGATAGCTCAGATTCCACTGGGGTAAGTGGGGGCATGCTGTGTAGGGAAGGATAACTGCCAGTACACAGAACTAAAAGGCATAGCAGGTTGCTATTAGCAAGGAGCTAATGTTAGCTGATAGCAGATACGTGTCAGCAGCACTTACAGGCATGGGCTTCGATGGGAGCCCACTGTGATGATCTGGTTTAGTTGTGGAATGGATGCACAGATGGAAAACTTCAGAAGACAAAACTTACCGGCACAAGTCCAGAACTATTTGTCTCAAGAGTCCCTATCAGCCGAGGCAGAATTCCCCGTCTCATGTGCGAGCATTCCTAAATCATTCCTTCCATCATTCATAGCTGTGGTCTCTGGCAGCAGCCCAGAGATGAAAGCAAACATAAACATTTAGGAGCAGAGCCGCACACAGTGTCCAGGCCTGTGCACATGGGCTCCCAGAGGGCTTTTCTACCTTCGTCATTTCGCTGATCTGTGAGCTGGAGGTTTGTCAGAATTGCTGGCAGGGGAAAGCTGAGGACTTTGAATGGCTCAACAGCAAGCTCTCTTTTACTCTTGCTCTCTTTCCCCTGATTCATTTGACATTTTTCACAACCAGAAGTATGTTTTGAGAGTTTTAAAGCACTACTCTGTCACATGTTCATGTGAATTTGTATCTGTTTTACCTGAGCTGTGTATTGTATCTCAATACATTTTTGGTACCGACTGAAATATGTCTGGAGCACAGATTATTGTACAGCTGCTTATATTGCTGCTTATTTAAAGATGAACTGGGATTAATATAGATTTTTGAGAAGATACCAGTATGAATTTTGACTTTTTTATTTGGTCAGCTATCAGTGTTGATAGCTAGCACTGTGTGGAAAAGGGGGAAAAACATACATGTGTCCAGTTGTCTCCTAATAAACCCTGCTCCAATGTGTCAGTCAAATGCTGCCATGGTAAACGCCCACTCAAAGGCTTCGATGCTATTTCCACAAATATATTAACATAACATCATAGTTTATATTTTCAAAAGGTGAGGAGAATTCAAAGTTCAGTTTGACTTTAACAATGAGGCACTTTGGCTTCTTTTTGTTCATACAAAATAGATTTGTAGTAAAACATGCTTATATTTCTCAAATTAAAGTATCAAAGGTTTGTGCTTAAACTTCACCCTACCTAACTATGATTCAGCCTACAGCCAATTCATCAAAATCTCATGTAAAAACAGTCATTGTCTTTACATGTGACGTAATAAGATAATTCATAGATTTGGCAGTAACATTATTTTGAAAATACATTCTCTGGAAGCTTCAAAACCCACACACTTTCATTAGCAAGTGATCTCTGACTTGAGTATTTGCTGTTTGGGTCTGTCCTTTCTCTTTCTTGCCCCTTATCTCTTTCTTCTTCTACAACTCTTTCTCTGTTGCACCCTCAACCTCTCTGTCTGTCTTGTCCATTCCTGTGGACATTGAGACCCTTTCCCACTGCTGTTATACTTTCCTCCAAATGTTTTTTTCCTTTCTTGCGCTCTTGCAAAAGATTGTGTCAGTGTCAAGAGTTGCAGCATCACTCTAACTGTTTCAGCATGTGGACAACTCAAGACTTATTGGCCTGACTATACAGTTCAACACACAACAAACGCAGCTTTTCAGAGATTTAAAGCTGCCATGCTTAATGATGGCTCTCTGTTTGATAACAATCATTGGAAATATCAGTTCACTGTTTTTATAGTGTTTGTTAAAGTGAATTACACTGGGTCATGACTTGAGGTCTTGTTGGATTTTACTGTTAATTCATTTCCAACTTTGCTGCGTGTTGGAGCTGGGATTTTAGAGGCTAGATGGGCTCTTTAACCCACAGAGATCTGGTTCCAATACTTTTTGGAATCCAAGAACATTTGGTGAACTTTGAGCACCAGATGGGACAGGTTTGCTCTTTTACTTATACTAGCTCTTATACTAGCTAGTCCATCAGCACCAAGAAAAAGCAGCTAAAACATGTAGAAGCCCTTGATCAATTTAGTCTTCCTGATCATAAATCAGTCTAGAGGTAAATTAGAGAAATTGTCTGTCAAGCCCGCAAAATGCAAATTGTACTTCAGAGCTGGTCAGATTGATTCTGAGCTAAAATCCATGTTAATCCCCTTCAGATGACAGTGTCTATATACAAGTATATCATTCCCCCTTATAATGCAGGGAACAAGGGTGCTGGGCCTCAACCATGTGGTTTGACAAAGGCAGGCCTATTTGTAAACTTTGTAAGCAACAAAGTGTGTTAGTTATGGTCTTAAAAAATGAAACATGTTTTTGGATGTTTAAGGACCTCACATGTCAAATGTCATTGCTGCAGATGATGTGTGGAAATGGCTAGAAAGAACAGAAAGTTAGTCAACAGGCACAGCTGAAGGGGTTTCCTAATATATCAAAAATATATATATGTTCAAGCCCATATATACATGTATACCTGTATATACTCATGTAACATATATACACACGTGTGTTTCTTATTTTATCTTAATTTGAATCCATTGAATTACTCTAGGGGGGCAAGGTCCAATGTTTCATAAAGTTGGGATATACTGAACCAACATCATGGAATGATAGAGAAGTGCCTGAAGTCATAAGTTTTCTAAAGGAAATAGAAATCCAAGAAATAAAAAGTCTAAAGTAAGAAAAATATGTCTCACTCCCTTCACTGACCCCCAATAGTGAGTAACAATTAAATTCAGGTCCCAATTTCGCTGATAACCATACAAGCCATAAGTTTAGGCCTAAAGGAGAAGGTTAGGTTTAGGCTCCACTCCCATATGGTTAGGTTTAGGGTTAAATGGCCTGGCCAGGTTGTGTTACAGCCCTTTCAACAGTAAGTTAGGTTTAGGGACAATCAATCTCGATAGGTTAGGGTTAGGCCTTATTACCAATTGGTCAGGGTTAGGGCCAGCCACCATGATAAGGTTAGGATTAGGCCTTAGTGATCCCTGGTTAGGGTTAGGGTTAGGGTTAGAGCAGACTACTAGGCTCAGAGGCAAGAGGAAGCAGTGTGCAGAAGAGTGGTAAGTGGGCCGGTCTGTTAGGCAAGCTAAACACTAACATGACCGGGCCAGCCATTCCATCACTCTTTCTGGTCAATGTTCTCTCACTGGATAACAAAATGGATCTGATCGGACTGAGACTGTGTGTTCCTTGCAAGATGAGGAACTATTGTGTTCTATCTCACACAGCTTCTGCCCTCTACTGGACTCTATGGGTAACATTCTCCTCTAATCACATGCAGGCAATCACCCACTGAAATTTGCATGTATGTAGCCGGCCAATCAGGATGCACCTACCGATTACATGTGTCTCACACAGTATATAAGGCACTGTCTCACTGCTGCTCACGTCCTTCTCACTTCAGCGACGGTGAATCTGCTCACTGATCTTACTTCTTCACAGATGGAGTCACCACTCCAGAAAGCTCATTTCTGCTCTTTGTGCCCCAGCCTCATCGCCACCGCTAACATGCAGTTCTTCTGTTTGAAGTGCCAATGTTGCAGCCATCACCCCGCTTTCACTGCCAAGGACTTCCTCCGATTCAACACCAGCAACAGTGGGACCATTTTCAGCTGAGCTTGAGATAGATCCCTGCATCAATGACAAGTCCCCCACTTCGTCCAGTGCCCTGCCACCACAGCTGCCGTTGGATGCCTCGTCTGAGGCTATCTCAACGGCTTCACCAATGGATGATGACGATAACCTCTCGTCTGTGTCTGCGTCGAATTGTAGGAAAACTACATTAATATTTTGTAACTTGGCAAATATGTTAATTAACAGCATTTTTTCATTATGTTGATAAAACAACATACTAAAACATATTTGTAGTTGGAATGCTGTCTCTAGTTATACTTCTGGCCAGTCTTTCTATGAGCTATGATAATGTTATAATTAGTTAATTGCTGAGATCTCAGAACACAGCAACATAGCTTCAACAAAGTCAGACAGGACAAGGAACATGAGCAGTCAGATGGACAGATAGGTTGGAAACAAGGAACCAGATTATCCAGATTATATAAAGCACTTTATTTGGATGTCAAACTAAAAGATGATGATGATGATGATGGACAATGCTATGAAAATATGACCCAAGTTTTAAAGAAGCTGAATTATCGTTTAAGTAGTTCTTCTTAGTGATTGTATCAACTTGTCAGGACTCAAATTTAAATGGGTAACTTGTGGTACAAAGCAAACAGATACCAACAGAAACCACAGAGACTATTTTCCTAAGAGGGAGAGGGCAGTTAGGCTGGTGTAAAGAGATACTGATGAAACTCACAGAAATGAATGAACCTCCAGAAAGAACCGGCACATCTCAATTTCCCTGGAAAACTTCATGGAATGCATTCAAATCCTATTGCTCATTGCACTCAGGGGGCACAACTGCTGATTACATAATGACCTATAACTGATTTATGCACCGCACACTAAAACTGTCACTTTAAATAGCTTAGCTTATCTTATCTTATTCAGTCCACATTTCTAGTAATATTAATATTCTACATGTCATTGCTTTGCATGTCTGGTATTATGTGTTTCTGTGTTGCCTGTTTTAAATATTACCTAACAATGTAGAATAATGGTGTCCTGTATATTTTTTTAATAACATTAATATTCTTTACTCTTTATTATTACTCTGAATGCTTATAATAGTTTTAATAACTTTGTCATTTTAAATCTTATATTCCTTTTCAAGGAGCCTGTGTAATATCTATTCAGGAACAACTTTTATTCATGTGTGTAGGAGGACAACCGCTTGTTCTTTAATTCTGTTAACTAATCTTTGATTCTTAAGGAAAATAAGAGACAGACTCCCTGGATTCCTAAATTGGTAAGAGCAGACCCTTGGCCTGCAGAACTGACCATTGTGACCCTAAGTGGGAGTTTGATCAGTGATGCTCAACAGACTCTGAAAGACCTCCTAAGAAACCATTTCGATAAGTTGAATTATGACACAAACTAAAAGCACGAACTGACCCTAAAGGCCACTTGGACCGGAGGAAAACAACTCCCACCTTAGATGGAGCACAGACTCTTATCACCAAAGCCATAAACTAACCCACATTCCTGCGGACTATGGGAAGCCTCCCTGTAAATCTGAGGCAAACCTGAAATTCATGTAAATTAAATGTCTAGTCATTATGCGACTTATATCATGTTATTTGTCGTGAAAATACAAGAAGAATGGTATAACTTTCATATATGTATGACTATCTACTAAAGAGATACAGGACTTGACGATTAACCTCTTATACTATATGTAACAATACTGCCCTCTATTGACAAGAGTTAAATTCCCTTATGTGAAGAGTTAATGAATGTTTGATGAAGTTTCTAAGATAATAGAATGTAAAGATATAATGTTTGAAGGATTTGAGTTTAAAGTTTTCTTTTGAATGTTTCATTGAATGTTTTTATATTATGAAGTAAGGGTTATGTTGAACTTATATTTAAATATGTTTCTGAAAGTAATCTAATCACATAAGTGCTTAACTGTTTCTTGAATGGTTTTACAAATATGATACAAGCTGACAGGACCGTTATTAATCAGAAATATCATGAATGCTCGGACATTATGAAAAGAATGTGTTTACAGCTTTAATGTGAAATAATAAGCAACAGTGACTTGAAGTGTGAGTTTTTGCATGTGAAAACTCAGACTGCAAAGCACCAGCCAATTCTAAACCCCCTAGAACAAAGAAATTGAATATTCATCAATAATTTGGCGCGAAACCCTTTAGAACACATCCAAACTCCTCCCATTTTATTCTAACTTATAAAAACAGCCTCAAAGAGATTCCTCTTTGACCTGGCCTCCAAGAACTCAATAAAACTCTAAAGACATCTCTTTTATTTGTTTTTCAACCAAATATATCCGTATTTAATCTTTTATTGCAACAAGTTAATTTGTTTCTGCTTTATTAGTAACATTAAGTCTCATATTTCCAAGAATAGTTATTGAAGTAGACGCCACTGAAGATTTGAGCAGTCAGACTAAACTTTATTCGACACATTTTCTACAAGCTAAGCAGAAGAAGCAGAAGCAGAAGAAGCAGAAGAAGAAGAAGAAGAAGCAGAAGCAGAAGAAGCAGAAGAAGAAGCAGAAGCAGAAGAAGAAGAAGAAGAAGAAGAAGAAGAAGAAGAAGAAGAAGCAGAAGAAGCAGAAGAAGAAGAAAAAGAAGAAGCAGAAGAGGCAGAAGAAGCAGAAGCAGAAGAAGCAGAAGCAGAAGAAGAAGAAGAAGAAGAAGACTTGAAACTGAACCTCTACCTGCTCCCTGAGAGAAATATTACAAACTAGAAGATAAGCCGGCCTAAAGACTCTTTCAGAGTGGCCTGAAACGGCTTGATTCTCTGCATACGGAGATGCGCCACAGCTGATCTGGGCTCTTTCACTGCAACATCACTGGTGATGCTGCGTCAAACAACACTGGACCTGCCAATATGACACCTCTACCACGACGAGACACCTCAACAGTAAGGCATGACATGGCTTTGTGATCAAGGGTTGATGTTAAATAATGTTAAAATTAAAAGAATTTATTTAAAGAAGTTGAACTAGCTTTCCCCCTAACATTTCCCAATGCAATATGTTAAGCCTTGAGTCACAAGCCATTCTTGCTGAATTATTTTTTTTTATTATTTTTATATCATTCATAGATCTTATTTATTTATTTATTTATTTTACTTTCTTTTTATTTATTATTTTCTGTACATTATCTTATACTTTATCATGTATCCTCAAGATGTTAAGCTATTAATAAATGCCGTCATTCGTCCTAAAAATGTTTGGCTGTTTCTTTGAGCTGCAGTAAACAGAGGTCACTGTTTGGGACAAGAACTTACGATTGTGAGACTGATTCATTGATTAAGTTGAACAAGGGTTAGTGCTCCCTCCTGGCACTAACAAATCCTAACCAAAAAGGAGGTGGTGCCCCAAATAATGAGGTAATTCATTAATAAAGCATTAATACTCCTACATGTGCACTACCCCTGTTAAATAAACCAATAAAATAAATTAATTATTTAAATAGACAAAAGTCAGGGCTTGTACATAAAGGCCTCCAGCATTTAAAATGGTGAAACTATGTGGCAAAATCAAACAAACAGAAGTGTTGACAGGCCAAATCACAAGAATAAACCGCTTCACAAAAGACAACATTGACCATGGGTTCAGTATCACTGTGTGACTGTGTCATATGCTTAGGGTAAACTGCTGTGAATGGCCCCACTGGCTTGATAGGCAGTATTAGAGTATCTTCATGCCATGGCCAGCTCAGTGGTCCAGCCATCATCTGCACATATCTAGCGTATTTAAAACATCCTTGAATTCTGTTCTTATCAAAGCAAAGAGCAGATACTCAGCAGCATGACCCGGCCTCATTTGCATCTGCAGATGACACTTTCTATGATCAACTCACAGAAGTCTTGAAAGAGTGCAATCTCAACAAAGAATTATTACTTATGGGTGATTTTAAGGTGAACTGGGAGGATAAATCTAAGAGGAAAAAACTAAAAATGATCACAGAGAAATTCCAACTAGAACAACTAGTAAAAGGCCCAACTAGGATTGCAAAATGCTCCAGTACACAAATTGATCTGATATTTTCTAACAAACCAGAAAGAATAACTAAAAGTTATAATTTAATCACTGGCTTATCAGATCATAACCTAACCCTATGTGCGAGAACATTTCCTAAAAGTAGATTTAAGACCACGGCAACTAAGAGAATTATCCTTCAATCCATACCCAGAGGTAAGCAAGAAGAATTTATCAATGAAATTAACAGCTTGAACTGGGATGATGTACTGTCCTCTGATGATCTGGACTATGGCTGTATACTTTTACTCACAGAATCAACTCTGTGAGGGAAAGATTTAATGTGAGGAAATAAATCTAAAATCCAAAAATAAAAACAATTTACCGTGGTTTAATGAAAATTTGTGGAAACTAATGAAATCTAGAGATGCTGCACTATGGAAGGCAATGAAAACTAGAAGGGACACTGACATGCTGATTTATAAAGGTTCAAGGAACAAAGTTATCTAAGAGCTAAGAGAAGCTAAATCTCATTTTTATCTCAATATTTTGAATGAGGCAAAGGGCAACAGTAAATTGATCTGAAAAAACATTGATAATCTCACAAGGAGGGACCCAAAATTTTTAGATTTTAAACTCAAGGTACAGGGAAAGTTAATTGAAGATCATCTTACTGTTGCTTCTGTCTTTAATATTTTTTTCTTGAGTCTGTATATGAGTTTATTATATTGTATATGAGAAAATTTACAAAAAGGAAACTGGATATTGTTCCTATAGATGCTACAGGCCAGGTTTTCGAGCTGGTAGAAACTTACAAGAAAACAAAATCATCAGCTCCTTAAAAAGCTCCAAAAGTCGAGATGCTTTCCAATTTGACAACATGTTTGTCAAATCACACAAAGATATTTTAACTCCCCCTATTGCTCATTTAATTAACTTCACAGCTCTTAATTAACACAGCTCCTCTCCTGATGAATGGAAATGTGCCATTGTCATGCCTATTTTTTAAATCTGAAGACCACCTTGAAACCAGTAACTACAGATCAATAAGTATACTGCCAGTACTCTCAAAGGTTGCTGAGAAAGTTGTCATTGAACAAGTGACATTTCTTAATACAAGCAATTTTGGTCTACATTGTGTGCAATTTGGCTTTAGAGCAAATCATTCCACCGAAACTGCTACCTTGCACTGAACAGAGCAAATTAAATCGAGACTTGACAAAGGAGGAGTAGTTGGTGCTGTATTTTTAGATCTGCGTAAAACAATGGCATGGCATGGATGTCTTCATATTTATCTAATAGGAGACAATGTGTTAAAGTTGGTGACATACTATCCAGTAACATGAAGTGCACAATGGGTGTTCCACAAGGGTCAGTGTTAGGTTCCCTATTATTTAGCCTACATATTAATGATCTCCCTCAAGAGTGTCATGATGCAGAACTACACATGTACGTGTCTACATACATGTATGAGTCTAGATATAAACAAGACAAAGGGTATGTTTTTCTCTGAAACTATGGTACAACCTCCTAATGCTGATATTTTCATAAAAGGTGAGAAAATTGACATAGTTACTGATTTAAAATATCTTGGTGTGACGCTGGATCCAAATTTGAACTTTAAGAAACATGTTAAAAAAAACGATTAAAACCATGAAGTACAACTTAGCAACTTTTAGACATATTAGAAACTGTCTCTTTGGACGCAGCCAAGATATTTATGCATGCTATGATTCTTTCCCATTTGTCTTATTGCATCACATTTTGGGGGCAGGCTGGAGAAACAGCCATAAAACCTCTTGAGTCCTTATACAAACAAACTTTAAAAACTCTGGGCAATAAGCCAATGCATTTCCATCACGACATGTAGGGTACTGGAGAAATACAATTTACTGAGCTTTGTGAATTTTAGATTAATTTGTGCCTAGTTTACAAAATTTTAAATGGTTTGGCCCCCCCTCCACTATGTGACTTTGTGTACACACGCTCCGTAAGTTCTATTAAATCCTCCAGAATATATAAAAGATTGTACCATACCATTTCGTTGCACTGCATTTGGGCAGTCAGCTTTCTCAGTGAAAGCCACAACTCAGTGGATATGAAGAACTGTAGTTCTATCAATGCATTCAAGACCAGACTGAAACATGTACTAAAGACCAATCAGCTGTGTGACTACTGAGTCTACAACCAATTAGCAAAATTAATAGCATGACTATATATAGTCATGTACAATAAAACATGGCCAGGTACTCCGGTATAGGTGAGGTTGGCAAGGTGGGTCTATAAAGCACTGCGGGACTGTGGTTTTGCCTCTTTTCATTGCATACCTTGCTTTGTGATTGATGTTTCAGATGTGATTTAAAAATGAGCCTGCCTGGAAATAAGACAGATCACAACTGTAAGGCCGTTTAACAAAGTCAATGACATGTATGGTAACCACGTGCAGCCCAAAGCTGGTTATAGACACAAATGACAGATACACACGTGACCGCAGTGGGACTGACAGATACAGACACACCCTCTCTGTCTCCCCACAGGAACACAAATGGGGCAACATACACACACACACACACACACACACATATTATAGGAATATAAAGCATGTGGAATCTAGACTTGTGAAGTCCATTTATAGTAAGCTAGCAGAGCTTTGTTTGTCAACAAGCCTTTGATGTTCATTATTCACTGTGATGTTCTAACAGAAACACATTGCAACCTACAGCTCCAATTGCACACATGGTCTAGTGGTTCTAATGACTGAACCCTACACTTATGGCTGACACAAGCTTTTCAGGGCTGACATACACAATCTCTCAATCTGCTATACAGTACTTTGTAAAAGTTGTAGGCACTTGTGAAAAAATGCCTACCAGGCAGGTGGGTTGTCTCAAGCATCTTGGAGAACTTGTCCAGCAACTTGTCTCAGTTTCTTCTGTCTCTTCATGTAATCACAGACTGACTCAATGATGTTGAGATCAGGGCTCTGGGTGGGGCATCTGTTGCAGGATTCATGCTACACTCTTAGAAGTAAGGGCTCTTCTTGAAGGGCTGAGGTTCTACCCAGAACCATTTGCTTTTGAAAAAACCTTTTTTGAAGAAAGGGTTCTTCAAGGATTATTGAAAAAATGGGTATTAGAAGATCCTCACCTTCAAATATTCAAATGTTTACCCATGTTTCAAATAGTATTTTTAAATGTCGATGTATTTGGAATTCCTTTAAATCAATTCATTTTACTTGTGTTCTGCCATAGTCTTTCTTTACCATCATTTCATGCCATACAATAATTAATTGCGTACCTGTATTGAACAGACACTATGTTAATTGGTTAGTCCCTCTAATCTGAGATACACTGTATATAGGTGTTGTAGGCTGTGGAGAGACCATAGAGACAAGGGTTGAGTTGAGGGGCATTTGACTTTTGAAGATGTTTTTGATTTTTTTTTTTTTTTTGTGGATAATGTCTAATTCATGATGTACAACATTTTTAATTGGTGCTTTTATAAAGAGTTGCTAAGAATACAGTGTATATATATATATATATATATAAAATGTAGCTTCATAATATGCCTTCAGGTGGGAAGATCATGTCTTGAACCCTCAATCTTCAAAATAGTACTGCTGTGCTCTTACTTACTGAGCCTACATATTAGTTTTGTTTTGACCATTGTAACTACAATCTCTGGAGGGAGGAGCTCATGAGCCTCCCCAAAAAATACCCTAATTAAATTGCCCTTATTTTATTTATTTATTTATTTATGGAGAGTGGGCAGTTGACTCTCCTTATCTATTTTTCCTTTATTATGGATGGTGGGAGGGCTGGGGGGAAAGAGGGGCTACAGTGTGGAGGGGTGTTGGAGCTGGGAATTGAACCCTGGTCTCCCAGGGGAAAGGCTGGGGTTTGGTGTATGGGGCCTGGGAGCTGGCTGCCCTGTTGGGGTTAGTATGTGGGAGCTGAGAGCTGGATTCCCTACAGATTTCACCTCATGGTCTGCTCTTCTCTACAAAATAGGTGTGACATATGAATAATAATTACTGTTCACACATTGTGACCTGTCACCTGTGTATGAATTGAGACTAGAAGCTGGACTGAAGTGACAGAAGATCAGAAACTTCCGAGAATCAAGGTAAGCTAAATCTAATATCTTATTTCAGCAAGCTTGACTCTAACTAAGGACTTTTATGGTGAAAGGTGGACTATTTTAGATAAATTAATGTGAAAACTTTGTGGAGTTCCCTCACTTTCACTTGATTGTGTGCCAGTGGAGGCTCTTAGTATAGGTATATAGTTGGAGGACAGGCTTATTCAATCTGTTCCACTGTCACCATTATTATGTGCCAATACTCCGATTGCTCTCATTGGACCATGCATTACTTTGTTGTTTGTAGATGGCTTACTGCTTCATCTGGTGTAGGAAATGTACCTTGGATTGATGCTACTTTCCTTCCCTCTCTGCTGTGTCACCATTGCAGGGAGATTACATGAATTCACCTGCTGAGGACAGCCTGATGTGCCTGGCTTGTGCCCTATTTGTCATGTTGCTGATTCCACTGGTCCCATGCTCACTTTTGACCTGTTCCCACTGGGACCTACACCGCTTCAGAGAGTCTCCCCTCCTTATCCATCATTGTTCCAAGACTTTTAAATTTTTCTTATCAAAAATTGTTTGAATGTTTTCACAATGTTAACAGTGTAAACATTGGTAATTGTAACATATATTGTTAAAATGATTGATGACCACAATATACAATAATTTTTTGCCTGATCCGGAGAATACAATATGGTTCTTCATAGACCCTCAGAAGACAAGAGGGTTCTAGGTGAAACATTTGAAATATGAAGGGTTCTTGGTGGAATCCCTGTGTGGGTTCTAGATGAAATCCTTGAAATATAAAAGGGTTCTCTGTGGAGGGTGAGAAAATGAAAAGGTTCTGGATAGAAGCTCTAGTGAGGGTTCTGGGTGAAACCATTAAACCATAGAAGGGTTCTCTATGGAACCTCTCATAGTGGGTTCTGGGTGGAACCTCTCATAGGGAGTTCTAGGTATAACCCTTAATGTTAGATTCTAGGTAGAACCTTCTAAAATCTGAAAACTTCCAGGTGGAGCCTTGAGGTTGTACCAGGAACCAAAAAGGGTTCTCCTATGGGGACAAGATGTAGAACCCTATATGGTTCTACTCAGCACCTTTATTTCTAAGAGTGTTGCCAGCCCAAATGAACCACATTTTACGAACTTCTGCAGCCCAAAGCAAATAGCAATAACCCACTCCTAATGTAGCTAACTAACAAACTAGCTATCAGTCTAGTTATCAGGGAACAACAGAAAGACTAACACCACTGGTAACCCTGTACAGTAAAAGTACATCTGCTGCTGTTTGTGTTTCTCCTTTTGGATACATCATGTGAAATTAGTGTCAGCTCCTCTATCTGGAAAAACACATTATACAGGAGTACTGAGAGAATACATAAACTGTTTATCAAGAAATCCAACACGTAACTTTCCCAAACACTACAAATTGTCATTTTTACATTACTGTTTGGCTATAGCAAACAAGACGCAAAATGTTAATTACTGATACTGATTATTACTTTGTTTTTACTTTTCAACAGTCAACAGTCATACTGGTCATCACTTTATTGCCACTTTATTGCTTTTTTGTCTTATTTGTAGATAGATATGACCTGCAGTGGAAATACACACATGGTGTATAGCATTTTACCGAATAATTGCACTGGAAATTGGATAATTGCACAAAAGAAAAAATAGTATACAATCCTATTGCACAAGGGTGAAACATAAGATAAACATGATGATAAATAAATAACAAAATGATAAATGAACAAATAAGATATATTGCCTGAGATATATTGTGCTAAGCAGTTGTGATGTTAAAAGTGGTGGGTAGTGGTGACAGAGACAACATCAGTGTTATAGTATGCTACTGTTAAACAGTCTGACTGCCATAGGGATGAGAGACCTGCGGTAGCGCTCCTTCTTTACGCTGTGGGTGTAGCAGTCTGATGCTGAAGGAGCTGCTTAAGGTCCTCACGGTCTAATGCAGGGGATGAGAGGTGTTGTCAAAGATTGACAACAGCTTGACTAAAATCCTCCTGTCACCCACCTGCTCTATGGAATCTAAAGGACAGTCCAGGAGAGAGCTAGCCCTCTTAACCAGTTAATCAAGCCTTTTTCTGCCCCTCTCTGTGCTTCCACCTCCCCAGCAGACCACTGCGTAAAAGATTGTTGATGCCACCACAGTGTCATAAAAAGTTCTTAACATTGTCCTCCTTACTCAAAAGGATCTCAGTCTCCTCGGCATATAGAGACGACTTTGTCCCTTTTTGTACAGGACATCCCTGTTGTCTGACCAGTCCAGTTTATTGTTGAGGTTTGTTGAGGTGAACATCCAGGCATATGTGTTCAATATCCAATCCCTGGATATTCATTAGTATCTTCCTGTGGAAGTCTATCACCATCTTCTTTGTCTTGCTGGTATTTAAGTGACTGAGTTTACACTAGTCGACATAGTCTTCGGTGACCTCCCTGTATTCGTGTTAACTCCCTTCTGATAAACATCCAGCAATGGCTATATCATCCAAAGTCCAAGCATTAATTCTTTCCACTGGGGTACAGCAAGAATCTGTGCCATAGACTGCAAAAAAATAATGGACCATGACATCACCCATTGGTTTATGTGCTCACGTTTCTGAAGCCTCGAGTTTGGCATTTTGACTGTCACCATCTTGGATTTTTGGAGCCAGAAGTGATGAAAAGTGACCATATTTGGACAAGAGGGTGGAGCTCACCCTAACACTAGCTGCTAGCTTGGTTAGCACAGTGCATTTACAGTCTATGGTTAACTGTGGTAATGCTAATGCTAATGCTAATTTTCACTTGCGAAAAACAGTCTTGAAACCATTAAAACAAAATGTACTTACTGGAAAACTAAATATCCAACTCCTTAGAGGTTTTTTTAGTGCGACCAAACACTGAACAAGATTTTTAGGTGATCAGAATGTTACAATTAACTTTCATGAACTGAAAACACACTGAAATAGCGACGGCTATGGCTAAGCCTATACTCTGTGAATCTGGGGTTACACTATGGTTATTAGGGATGTGCAGAGGGCCCAGTATTTGTATTTGTATCAATATTTGTTAAGGCAGCAAAATTATTTGCATTGAGACCTGCTGATAGATGTAACAACGGAGCAGAGGAGAGAGACTGAGATAGCAATTTAACCAACCTGTAGGCTGGTATTTGACATGTTTTTTGGGGGTGGGTTTCCCCCAAAACAAATATTTTTTAAAGTATTTGTATGAAATAAATATTCATAAAAAAAAAAACCTACTATTTGTGCTTTGCCGAATAACATATTTTGTATTCGGACACACCCCTAATGGTTATGTTACCTAACCAATGTTGTCACCATGGTAGCAACTTGTCAATCACAACATGATTTAATTCAATGGGGCTATAATCAAAATGAACAGCATGCTGTATTGAAGAAAACTTGAAACTAGCGACTGAGACCATAAACTCATTAGGAAAGTTTTTATTGAGGTAATAAATCAAGTGAGAAGTAGGGTCATTTTCCCATAGATCTCTATACAAACTGACTTCTTTTTGGAGCCAGTGGAGTCGCCCTCTGCTGGCCATTAGAGAATGCAGGTTTAAGGTACTTCCGCATTGGCTTCACTTTTCAGACCAAGAACTACCTGCTTGATCTGTGCTCAGTCCCCTTCTCTTCTCATACCACCTTACTTGGTCCGATTATCCGCTCAAATGGTTTTTCTCCCCATTGCTATGCTGATGATACTCAGCTCTATCTGTCCTTCTCAGCCTGCTTCAGTAGCTCTAAATGAATGATGGAACGCCACCTTCAACTCAATGTCTTTAAGACTGAATTACTGGTGATCCCAGCCAGTCCTTCTGTTCAGCACAAGATCAGTATACAGCTTAGCTTCTCCTCACTCTCTACAACAAAGTCTGCTAGAAATCTGGGCGTCATTGATTGACAATTGATGACTGAGCACGCCACTCAACTCCTTGTACAGACAGTGGTCATCTCTCGCCTTTACTACTAACGCCCTTCCTGCAGGGCTGCCAGCATGCACAGTAAAACCTCAGCAGATTGTCCAAAATGCAACAGCACATCTGGTCTTCAACCAGCCAAAAACAGCTCATGTCACTACACTTTCATTACTGTCCACTGGCTCCCGGTTGCTACTCACATTAAGCTCAAGTGACTATTGTTCACTACAGAGTAGCCTCTAGAACAGCACCATCCTCCATTCTGAATTCCCTCATTCAGGTTTATGCATCCTCTCACTCCCTACCATCTGAAAATGAACAACGACTAATCTTACCTTCAAAATCCAAAATCTTCTCCTGTATGGTCCCTCGTTGGTGGAAAGACTTGCCAAACTCAATTCAGTAAACAGTATATCTCTCTGTCTTTAAAAAACACTTGAAGACCTACCTCTTCCAAAAGTACTTAAGCACCTAATATGCTCTATATCTCAGTCTTTCTCAGGCTCTCTCTCATTAAAAAAAAAAGTTTTAAAGTTTTGTACTAGGCACTTACAGAAAGCACCTGCAAGCCTTGTGGCACTTGTCTTAGGTGGAATGTGGAACTGAATGTCAAGGTGCTTATTCTCAAAGGCTTCTCCCTGATCCTTGTAGCTCGGATTGTACCTCATTTGTATGTCACTTTGGACAGAAGCATCTGCCAAATGAACAAATGTGAATGTAAAAGACTTAACTTTACATTACTTCCATAATGTAAGACATTTATTGATTCTGACATACCGAACTGCTGTCTGAGTTGCACTTTCCCTGATGGTAAAAAGAGTACAAGCTGCTAGGGACATGACAACAATTACCACCAGCGGGTAAAGAGCAGGAGATGAATGAACGAGCCTCCCGGTGTAACTTCTAATCAGTAAGTAGTAAAGTCACAGACATATGAACACATCACCACACACACACACACAAACACAAACACAAACACACACACATACACATACACATACATACACACACACTTACACTTGCACCATTCAACCAGCTTTTACAGTCAACTTCCCTTTATTATCACTGTGGGGTTATATCTGGTGGGTTACTGTGTGTGTGTGTGCGATTGTCCTTTTCATACTGATATTCGCCATTCCACTATAATTAAGAAACAGACAATGTGGTTCTTTTTTCTTTTCAGTGGACTGAAACACACACACACACTCACACAGTAGATGTGGAACATACAAACATTTGTTCACCAAGTACCAGCGACATTTGACGCCCAAGCCCCTCCCACAGTTCGGTACCCCTCCCCACAATAGCATGCTCCCTTTAATAAGAACAGACTTAAGAAGTGCTCCCCTCACTCAGCTGCCACCACATCTCTGTGGCATCTTGTGTTGTGTTGTGTGTGTGTGTGTGTGTGTGTGTGTGTGTGTGGTACTAGCAGGAACCTTGGGGGTCTTGCCTCAGGCCACATAATAGCTCCTCATCACAAGTGATCTCACAGTAATAGCAAGCTTCGCAGCAGCTAATGGGAGCATCTCTCTAATGATGTCTCCATTGATCCAAGGCCATGCAGCTATTTTGAGAAAACTGCTTTTCCACCACCCACCTCCCTTCTAGTCTCTGTCTTTACAAGGTGCCATTAGTTGAGGTTGAGCCAATGAGGTAAATGTGGCTGGGTTAGAAGTGGATCTGGGTTCATGATGATAAAAATGCCCGGGCTAATTGAAGGCCACATCTCTGGCTTTGGTTTCACAATGAGCCCTGCTAGGCTGGTGAAGGTTTGTGGTTCAGCTCTTAACAACTAACTCTCTGGAGTTTATTTTTACACTTATAGTGAACCAACAGCAACACAATAGCTGCCTTGTTTATCTATTTCCTCTGAACAAAACCTACTGACTGAATCATGTCATCCCTCTAACAGTAGGGCAGCAAATAAACAGTTTAACTACTGAGCTTCAATTGTGGGATAGTTTCTGGTTTATTAAAACTTGGGTCTTATTTTTGTCTTTTGTTATTTTGTGTTTTTGTCCATCAGTTTATCAGTTATAACAATATTGCATTCACCAAGTTAATAGCTGAGATCTGGGAGCATGGTGACATCACTAAAAATAGGTCCAACAGGTCAAGAAATACAAGTACTCAGTCAGTAGGATAGGTTGTAAACAAACTAACAGTTCAACCAGATTATCTAAACCACTTGAATGACCTGAAAAATGGCCAATAATCCCTAATTGCAAAGGAAGACAGTACACATTAGGACTGTACCCAAATCAGATTTTCCAATTTGGGCTGATACAAATATTCAGCGGGTGGTTGAGGAGTTCACCCAACTATCTAGCCAGTCTATTTTATTCAGTTTGGTGGTTCCTGCTATTTGTTATTTATATAGACAGATCTATAATGGGTTTTTTTCATTTTTTAAATACTCATCATGATATATTGTCATCTTGTGATGCACTGTGTTCCATGTTGCAACAAAAACAGTCTGTCACTTCCACCAAAACATAAGGTTCAAATTGAAGATGATTATTTGAAATTGAGGTTTGTTTATTTCTTGTCTGATCATCTCACTACTCGTGTTTCTATACTGGTCAAACTTCTTTTTATTGATCTCAGCCATTACTTTGGTGAATACATTGTTAGCATTACTGACTGAAATGAAAACAAAACCCAAGTTATAAAGAAGGGGAATTGTCTTTTACATTAACGTCTGTATTTTGTGTCATATTCAATGTCTCCAACATTCAGAAATGCTCATATTTAACAGGAAACCGATGAACTCAGAGCCAGCAAGTTTACAAAAAATTATTTCCCCTGTGATTGGCAGCAGGCATGGCAGCGGGAGGGTGCAAAGGGAATGGGCAAAGCTCCCCCAAACACTACCTGAAATCATCTTTTGTATATTTTTTGACAAATCCATGAAGGCTATTTTTAATAAAAACATTAATAGTTATAAATAATTGTATTTCATGCTAAATCAACCATAGTTGACTCCATGTTTTGATTGATTGCTCCAAGACCACACAAGAACATTTGGCTGTCATAGCTCAGTTTGGCTCTATAAGTGTTAGCAGACAAGCGCCTGCTATCACTAATTAAGCTTCCCCATTGCTCCTCCAGCCACAGTTTATTTTTTAGGAGTATTTTTTGGCACTTTTGCCTTTATTTGATTAAAAGTTAAAAGTGCAGAGAGAGACAGAAAACATATATATGATATGCAAAAGAGGTCAGCAACTGGAAGTGAAGTGGATGTTGCTGATATATGGTATGCGTCTAAACTAGCTGCAGTATAACATCAAAACATAAAAACATGGGCCAAAACCTAATTTCTGCTTCATTGATGCTTACATTGAGTAAAACCCAAAATGTCATCTTTTCGTGGCCTGACATAAAGTATCTGTAAACAGCAGCATTGCCATTAGAATTTTAAATAGTTTTGTGAGTTTGAATAGTATTTGGCCACACAACAGAAGTTGGTAAAACTAGATCTGAATCGCTTAGATTTCTTAAATGTGTCAAGCACTTGCGGTGTGTGTGCAGCTCTCACTAGTGAACAGACTTTGAATGTATGCGTGTATATATACACAGTATAATCGTGGTCTCTTTGATCATTGCTGTTGTTTCTGGAGTGCCCTGTTTCTTTCAGGGTTTATTACAGGTATGAGTATTGAGAGGACTCTCAGAAACACAAGAACAGTGATGGTTTCTCCTGCCATCCACTTCTGTGTCTCTATTCCTTTGACAACAGTGCCACCCTGTGTCTGCATCAGTGACTGCGGACACATTTACACAAATCCGAGACTGACCCCTGTAGCAGTACAGAAGAACTACAAGACATCACTTCCACATTTAATTACTGATATAACAGAGAAGCTTATAATGAACATTTCCTCTATCAGACTATCTTTAGAAGCCCGATTTCTTACCTGGATGCCAGAGGTGGGGAAGAAGGGGATCTCAAACTTGACATCGATAAGAGGCTGGCCTTGCTTGTCCTCTGCTTCCACACTGAGCAGGCTAAAGGGGGCTCTCATAAGGTATTCTTTGCCACCCTGAAATTCACCAGGACACAGTGAGAGGTTGAAAAAAAACTACACTTACTGGCTTTACCATTTTCTTAGTATAGACAGTAAAAATAAACTGACATTAAAAAAATTACATTTTACCCCATTTATCTGTGCATGATAATAAAAATATGCCTAATACTGCCATGCTGAAATATTTTAATTCATGATATTGATTGTTAACCCTATCCCTATTAGATGTACAGGGAAGGATTTAATGGACCAGACTATCTTGCTGTTCTCTAGGATCCACTTGATGCTGTCAACAGTGGTCTTAAATTAAGGAGAATCAGTGTCAGTGGGGACTGGGATGTGGATCTCTACATTATTAGCTGTAGACATCCTCTTGAACTGACTCTTGGCCTGATAGATGAGAGGAGAAGGTAGAGATCAGCCTAGAAGCATATTTTTAAACTGCTCCGAAATAACCAAATCACACAAATCATCAAAAGTGGTAACATCAAGAGCAGTTAACCAGCGTTTAAAATCGTTAGAATCGCTAGATCCCTAGCAAATTCAACATATTCTAGTATATTTTATAAAAAAAAACAATATATGAACCCAAAGATAAGGGGAGAATAGGGTAACATGAGCCACTTTTTACATTTGATGATTTTATTGCAAAATGAAAGTGCATTTGTTTCAAATCATAATTACTATATATACCTCAGGTTGTTGTGTACCCATGGAAATTAAAACAAGTTTTATTATTATGGTTTTAGAACAATGAAAAAAAAGTTACTCCTATGGCACAACTTACCCCAAGGTAGGGGTAAAATGAGCATGGGGATGGGGTAAATAGTGCTACCATTAAATACTGACATACAAATTACACAAAAACAAACAAATTAATCATAAAATTAAATATAAATTTGGACTTTATTAATGCCATCAATTTGACAAAGGCAAAAACTTGTCTTGTTGTTCAACATGTTACCTCAACATTTTCAGTAAAGTTTAAACTGTGATCTTTGTGTGTTAGCTACAGAAAGAATGTGCGTGTAAATGTGCTTTTGTGTATACAGACGAGTGACTGGAAAAAAAAGGAAAATCAACCTTTAAGGAAAAGCTACATTTTGCCATGAAGTACTGCTTTTATCCTGGAGTTTTTAGATTTGTTTCATGGGTGCTGCAGTTATCAAACTTGAACTATCTGGAATTAGAGCATTTTTATTTGAAAAGCAGCTGGTCAGGCAAAAAGTTTGTGTCCAAAAATGTAATAAAAATTGCATCTGATGTATCCCCTCTGAGGTGAGCATCATTTACATTTACTAAATCTTTAGTGAATTAAAAAAAAAAAGTGCGATTGTAATTAATGACAGTGAGAAAGTGAGTGGCATCTTCGAGACAGTAGTTACTGAGTTGTCCAACTCTCTGCTTGATGCTGTAATGAGGTTAATCATTCTCCTACAAGAAATAACATTACTTCACTGGGATTTAGGTATAATGTCATCAGTCGTCAAACACATGGAACCTGACATACTACATTTGTAGTGTTTGGCCCTAGAAACAGTTAACACTATGAACTCCTAAGAGACAGAGGGAAAGTGCTGCTCCACTTGGTACCAAATATTTTTCGCAGAAAGTTAAGTCTTATGAGAACACCCTGTGTCCGAGCTGACAATAGTGCAGGTGTTCTTGTGTGCACCTGCTCTATCTTCTTCTTACAATTGTCTCCTATTCTCAGACAGTATGTGGTCCAGCTGCTGACACCTGGTTTGATGTCTTTTATATCATGAATTCTCCTTCATTTGGTGAACAGCTCTCCTGTGTAAACTCAGTAAGCTTTCCCCAGGTTAAATGAATGCATAATCCAGTCCAGTGATGGGCTGTCTGACTCTTACCTTCCCCTTCAGGTCCAGCACGTAACTGCACTGGCAGACATGTTTCAGGTTTCAACTGTAATGTCCTCAGTTAACCCACACTGACACAATTTTTACATCATGCATGCATACAGTCTAACAGCAGCATCGACACAGCACTGCATTAACACTTCAAAGTGGAAGTCAAATCAGCCTGTGTTCTGCTGGAAAGTATAAAAGACCTCCGGTTGTCAGACTTAAGGCAGGGAACTTAAAAAAAAAAAAAAAAAAAAATCAATAATATCATTAATACCTGGTGTCCTAAAAATAATGGAAAAACTAAAATATGGGTTCTTTACAAATGTTTAAAACTCTTTACTATATGTATAAATAACATACAAATGTCAGCCAGATGATGATTTGGAGCTAAGAAACCAACAGATGAAATGTTAGGAATGAAAAAAAAAATACTCATGGTATTTTCAAATTATGAGATACAAAATCCAAATTATGATAGTAAGCCAAAAGTCAGACTTTTAAATTCAAAGAGATGCTAAAACAAAATGATACCATGTAAAAATAATAAAAGCCAAAACATTTTGCATGACATTTAAATGTAATAGTTTTGATTTACTCTGAGATTATGATAAAGGAAAGTTGTAATAGATAAAGATAGTAAGGTTAGTTTGACTTAGTACTGTATCTCATAATGTGGACTTAACATTAATGTTGTTATCATTTCAAACTTTACTTTTCTTTCTTTTGTGGCAGAGACAGGCATCCATACTACACAACACACTTAAGTAAAGGCACCTTTTCACAATTTCAACTCTGATAAAATGGCAGAAAAAAAAGACTTGAGGCAAGGGACCATTTCATTACAGTTATTTAAAGTCCTAAACTGACTAGTTATCAGTGGCGTCAGAACAAAATTGATCTGCTCACTGAAAACTGCTCCTTCCTTCTACATATACATGAAGCAAAAAAAATTCTGTTTATTTTGCTTATGTCTCTACACTGTTTGTGGAGACAAAAAAAATGTATCTCATATTTATGATGTTTTTGTTCTGGGGGATTTATTTTAATACTACAACTACATGAAATACTTACATAACTCAGAATAGGAAGTAATTACATGAAAAAGTATCAATAATCAGCAGTGAAAAAAGATTCAAAAGAGGAGCCACCTCACCTTCTTATTCTACATTCTGTCTCAAAGGGTCAGCTTACACAAGTGCTAAAAATGTGTAAATGTTTCCACAAAATTTTGGAGATCTCCACCAGAGAGATTACTGACACCACCCACAGTGAGCAGTTTTCACGAGGACTATTTATTCAGCAGAAAGTAGTTCCATAGTAAGATCTGTAGATTAGTAAGTAGGACATTATTCTTGGAAACAAACATTGCTGTTGAATTTAAATAAACTTTCAAAAATGAATTTATTTTTCAAAATGTCCCCCAGCAGATTAAACTGAATGCATCTATATTGTACATACCATGAGAGGTAAATGAAATCTTTTTTTTTTTTTTTATTTGGGTGAAACTGACACTTTAACCAAACAACTAGAGGGAGAGGAACATATTTAACTGTAAATCCCACTTTAAAATAATTTAACATACTTCTTCATTCAACTGTTGACATGTGTGCATAAATCAAAAGCACTGCTGCAGCTATCATAAATGCTGAGGCACAGTCTGAATCAGCACTGTTATCAACCTACACACTGAAGGAGTTCTCAAACTCTGATTTATTTAAAATCAGAAACATTGGAAGTGAAATATGAGTGAGTTAGACTGTAGTAGCAGTGTCCCGGTAAAGGCTAATATGAGAATCCTGCTGAGTTCTGCAGCGTTACTTCTGTTGGTGCCGACTGTTCCATCTGAAATGCTGACGCTTCGTTTGGAAAAACTCATCCATGCTTTTGCAATTGCAGAGAACAGAAGAGCTGCACTTTTTCCACCTAGTGTGGTGCTACTTTGTATCATCACTCTGGTTTCTGAGGAATGAAGAAGGATTTGGGATCTCTGACTAGAATCTCGGATGGAATACTGACAGTGAGACTCAGATCCTTGGTGGAGGTGGTGATGGAGCAGATGGGGAGGTTGTTTGATGCCATCAGTCGGTTGTGGGGGCCTCCTGAGGTTCCCGATTGACTGAATCATGGGAAGAAAAGAATTGTTTAATTTTGTTTAGAAATTATTTTAGTGAAAACAGTACAGTAAGCTACATATTGTACTAGAACACTGCTATCTTATTCCTTTTATTCTACATGGACATGACTGACAACATATAAAGGTGAAGATGTTAACACACAGATAGATAGATAGATAGATAGATAGACAGATAGATAGATGTTAATGTACCTTCCTCTCGTGCCTTCATGCGGGCGACAAAGTTGTAGCTCTTGTTCCTGCGATAGTTCTCGTAAGGGTCGTCTAGTGACACTCCCACACCTTTATACTGGTCCCATTTATCCCTGATGTCGCCTCCTTTGATGGGGTCCTGGATGCCCTGTTCTTTGGCTCCCAACCCTCCTGAACCACTCCAGCCTACAGCAGGTCAACACAAAAGGAATCAGTGGATACGTGCTACACTACATGCTTCATGTTCCCAAATACAGCCTGTAGATTTCAGGATTGAGAACCTCCACATTAAAAACACATAAAACATTCTTACTGGAAAATATAAACATGCGGCTTATCTTAAAAAAACAAAACAACAAAAGCATACCCATCTTCATCAGCAGCTGATGGCCCTTGTTCTCCTCCCCTAGCCTGTTATCTGCAGTCAGTTTGGAGGGAGGAGCCCCCAACACTGACGAGGAGCTGTAGAGAGCAGGGGAGGTGGTCATCTATACTATTATAAAGTATAAAAATGAAAACATCTCATGAAAGTGCGACAGTGAAGAGGACTTACGGAGGGGAGGAGCTCCTGGATTTGGCGCCACGGCGTCTCTTTCCAGGTGACCGAGAACGAGATCTGGATCTGGAGCGAGAGTGACTTCGAGATGACCTGGATCTACTCCTGGACCTAAAGAAAGGTAGGTTAAGACATGTTAGGCTGAGTGCCTCAAGTTTAAAGCATGGATAGCTTTCACAGAACTTAAAACATAACATTACATGTATCCATTGTCACAAGTTCTGCTTCTGTTTCCGCTGTTCTCAGCTTCAGAAACAAGTTCCTGGAGCTAAATATGGGCAATGCTCAGGAGGTGAAAACCAAGGTCCAGGTTCTTTCAGTGGTTGCTGACAATACTGTCAAACCTGATTGGTTGAGCAGATGTGACATCACATCACAATAAAGACAATTGTTTTCAGTGAAAATAAAAATGGTTCATCCCAAACCAGCTTGATGACTATGCTGGTTCCATGATTTGAAGCCTATTGTCTTGTTCTTTTTTTCCAAAGGCAGTATGGGGGGATGTTTTAGATCATTATCTTTCAGTAGGACAAACCCCTGACCAGATACCAGAAGGTATTACATGGCTCTGCAGGAAGCTGTGTTTGCCTGTTTGGTCCAGGTTGCCTGTCACTTTGTGCAAGTCACCAACTCCGGATCCAGCAAAAGAGTCCCAGACCATCACGCTTCCTCCTCCATGCTTTTATACAAACACAGAGTTGGAACTAAATCAACTCAAGTTGGGACACCTGTAGGAATTGTTTACATCAACTTTCAAGGCTTCATTTACTTCCATTGCTGCAGAAAAGCTGTGAGTTAACCCCTTACTTGATCCCTGAAATTTTACATAATTTTTCAGCTTTTGGTAATCTAAACATTTTTTGTTTGTTTGTTTTTTCACCTCTGGCAGTTTACTGCTTACCTTTGTACCATTTAAGGTTATTCACTGGACTTTCAATAAAAACTGGGAAAACTGAGGTGTTCTGAAACTTTTGACTGGTTGTGTATGCACAGTACAAGTCAAAAGTGGACACACTTTCTCATTCCCTTGAATATTAAAGTGTGTCCAAACTTTTGACTTGTATTGTACATATGTACATATCAGCATAGAGGTAACATACAGACATCTGTGTGTTATGTGTGTGTTTCAGACCTGGATCGTGAGTAGGAGCGGGAGCGGCTGCGGGAGCGAGAGGAACGTGACCGTGACCTGGAGGACTTGGAGGAACGAGAGCTGGAGCGAGATGAAGACCTCCCTCTGCTGCGAGAGCGACTTCTGGAGCGACTGCCTCCACGTCCACTGGAAGAAGTAAACCACAAAGGGAGAGAGGGAGGGGGTTGACAGGTACAGGAAGGAGGAGCAGAAAATTGAAATAATAAACCTGTGGGTCATGTGTCTCCATGCCTTAATACACCAATGGCGACTTCCTCCCTAAAAAAGGCCTTCTGGGTTAACCGGTAACAGACTTTTTTAACCAGATCTATGACCAGAATAAACAAAAGAGGGACATTCCAAAGCCCATTGTGAGAGACGTTTACAAAGCTGTCAACACAAGCTGTAAGCTCTGAATATGCGTCACACAGAAACAGGAAGAGATAGAATTAAAGCTGCAAGCGGCAGTGAACGGACCATTGCACCTCAAGCGCATCGGTGGAAGCAGCAGCCATGGTGTCACTACTGGAGGTCGTTAACATGGCTCTGAATGTTCAGGATTATCGGACACTGTGTGAATTCGGAAAATATTTCCTGTGTGCAGTACGTGTTGCTGGAGATGACATACTGGAAATTGTGTATACGTTTGATGAACTATGTGTCAACAGGCTTCTCTTCCTGTTGCCCATAGGCAACACTACATAACTGAAATATTAATGCAGCAATACATTTACCAGAGGGCAACTGACATGGATATACATGTTTATGAATATTGGACATTGCATGTAGGAGATAACACTTCCTGTGTCCACTATGTGGCTCTAGTGAACACCCACAAATAATACATCATATTGCTGTATATCATGTGTAGACCACACTATGTAAATGTCATTTAATTGGATGATTTTGTCACATGAGGCTGACTTTCTATTGACATCAGGTGGCCCTATGACTATGACTCAATATTGACAAATATACATGTTCAGGCCGTTAGGCCCCTGGCACTTTCGTGCTTGGGTCATAACAAGAGACAAAGATCCAGATGAAGAGGACTCTCACCTGTTGCGTTTCTCTTGTCCCTTTTTCCTCCTGGCTCTCATCTTGGCCCTGAAGAACTCATATAAGCCATTCTGTTCCCAGCCTTCACTGATGGAGGAACAAACCACAGCGATTGAGCATAGCTAATAAAAGTACTGTAACTACAAAGTGGAGAACTTGACTGGAGAAAATTAAGGGATTGAAAGGCCAATAGTGAAAAAGTAGACATTGTATGACTAGGGTGAGTTCCCATAGCCAGTTTCATTTTGCATCCAGTTCCAAATTGATAAAATCTCTTCTTTTTATTGGTAATGACCATGTCGTAGGTTTACATGACAAGCATTGCCTATGGTAGATTACATCAGCTGTACATAATTAACATTAATAGCAAACTTTACTTGTAAAAAGGTCAAAATAAAACTCAAGTGTTTTGCAGTGGTTACATCGCTTCTTCAACTCTTTCTTTCAATTACCAAAAAACAATGGCCACTTATGGACCAAGAGGAAAATTCTGATGCATTACCCAAATCACATTTTTAATTTCAGTCAGATTTGTCCTGCAGACAGAGTTGGTGTGTATGTACCTGTTACGGGGTCGATCATGGGATGGAGGGCTGTAGAAAGCTTCCACAGCAGCTAGCAACCGATCACTAGGTGGCATGGGAGGGGGCAGCCGGATGTCTTTAGGATCCAGAGGCTTATAATCACAGTCCTCAAGCTGAGCAATAGACAGTACAGGATCATGAGACATGCAGACCTGGTTTGACTTCTAGTCTGTTAGTGCATATATTTTCTATTTACTAGACAACTTTCAGTTTTGTTACAGACTTTTCTATTTTGAAAACTACAGTGCTGTGGTAGGTCTGGATCAGCCTCCATTATTATAATCTAATTCTACACAACAAGTTACTGTCATTCTTCTTTAATTCTATTTTCCAAGAGTACCTGTCTGTAAACTACTCACAGTCTTGTAACCTATCTGATCTATAAGCCAAAGAGGCAGTGCTGGATCAGTCTTTACTGTTGTTTTTTCTCCTCTGGTGGCATTTAATCATGCTGGCTTTCTTTTAACAAGGAAGTAACACTGTCAGCTGAGCAGTTTCACAACCTGATAACATTCTGATTTATTTTCATGCCCTTGTCATCAGATCTGAGGTAGGTGATTTACTTTGACTAGTGGAGCCATGAGACCAGCTGGCAGGTCAAAGTAGGGCACGTTGGGCACCAGACTGGGGTCATCTTGGACCGGATGCTGCCGATGACGGATGTGGGGTGAATGGCCGTTGAAGCCGTGGGGGGGTGGGCCAAAATCTGGGTGTTGGCTTCCACCCCATGGAGGATGATCAGCCCCCATACCTGGGGGAGGGAGCCTCTGATTGGGATGGTGGTGGGGAGGAGGAGGAGGAGGACCTGGCATGTCTAGTAAACGGTAGTGAATGCAGTTAGATGTGCGGAAACAGGCAGCTTTAGAGCAGAGTTGCTGATCAATAACATTGTTTTTCTGCGCTCACCTCCGGGATAATCTCCCTGAGCGTAGTCAAAGCGGTGTGGGGTGTATGGCGGCCTGTCGTAGTGGTGTCTTGGAGGAAAGTCGTCCTGCATGAAGCGTGGCGGGAAGCGTCCAAAATTGTGTGGTGGTGGGGGGGGCTGGTTGAAAGGAGGTGGCTGCTGGTGGGGAGGGAATGGCCCTCTGAAATGGGGAGGTCTCTGTGAAAATCCAAGTTAGACAATACAATAATTCATGTAAATGAGCAGCACAGTCACATTCAGACTCAGATACACTGTAATTAAAGATGGTAAATGTCTAGTGAACAATGCAATACAATAAAAACTGGTAAAAAAAATCATAGCAAAGCAATTTAAATCACATGCCTGCATGCGTGGAGGAAATGGGGGCTCCCTCTGGCCCCAGGGGGGCTGGTCAGGCTGGTTCCCCCATGGTGGCTGCTGGTCATATGAGTTCCAAGAGGGGGGGCCTGGGTCAGACCCACCAGGACCACTCCAGGGGCCTCCTTCTCTGGGTGGACCTCCACTCCAGTTCCCTGGGTCCCTCTGATCATTCCACATCCCTTCATGGCTGTTCCAAGGAGGACAAGGAGGGGGAGGCTGGTTTGGGTCAAAAGGAGGCTGGGGAAAGACAACAGTCAGAAAGTAGGTGAGAGTTGCTTGTTGCCTGAGGTGACACATAAACCACACAAACTCCAACATGATGCTGTGATATTGTCGCATGAAGCACAGACACACAGACTTTTAAATGGGAGCCGGCGCTCGAATAGAGGAGACATTGCCATTTTTGTGTTGTTTTAAATAAAACGTTAAAATGTTCACACTCCTTTGTAACTGTTTATTCATGTAACTAACTGTGTTGCTTTCATAAAGCCATGATTATTCAAAGCTCCATCAGATTGAAGATTTTGAATAATCAGCTTAAGCAAGGCTCAGCACCTGACAGAGCTTTGAATAATCGATATGGCTTTATGAAATCAATACAGTTAAAAGTCATGTGAAAAAAACATTTGGAAAACAGTGTGAACATTTTATTTAAAATATTTAAACATTCAAAAAAATAGCACTGTCTCCTCTATTCAGCTGAGTCTTGTGATTGGTTTGCTCGATCAATGTGAAAGCGTCTTTATGTGCCCTTCCCTGCAATGTTACTGCTTTCATTCACAACACAGCCGTACCAGCGTCTTTCTGAAATGTTATTTGGTCTTGAGGTGGGAAATTGGCGTTACAGATTTCCCTGAACGTCGACTCCTGCTCCCATTCACACATGATCCCATGCAGGAAATGTTCCTGAACATTTCGGGGACAGACTGCGTGTGTGAAAGGGGCTAATAAAATACGATTCAGGAAGTCCTGTTGAAGCTACAGATCAATTTGTTTAAAGACTCTAAAGATCAGATGCCAAAAACACCACACAGCAGTTTGTAACGCTCACAGACAGGATTTTACAACTCTGACCACTATCCCACAGCTACTACATTGCCCTACTACACTGGTCATCTTCATCACACAATATAAACCCACTGATGATTGAACATGTGGAGCTGGCTGATTTGAAACTCACAATATGCGTCCTTGTAAATTTGACCATTTATAGTTTAGAATACATTTTCTTTGGGATGTTAGGTAGAGGTGATGGATAGCAGAGATCAGCCACCACCTTCCTGTCCAAACCCTACTGAGCTGCTGCATCTCAAAGCACCTACAAACACAGACTGAAGAAAGTATGCACACGCTCACACAGACTTTTACCGGCTGGTTGGGGTTCCAGGGACCCATGTGCTGGGGGTCATACCACGCAGGCTTGTTGGAGGGGATATCTGAGGGACCACTGGGGTTGCTGGGGTCCTGAGGTCTGGATGAAGCTCCATCAAACTCCCCTGGAGGAGGACCTGGCATGGGAGGCTTCACATCCCCTGCACACAACACACATACAGACACATTACAGCAAAAAACATAAACACACATACATGTACTTGCCCAATTTAGACCAGAGGCCTGTATCACGAAGCGAGTTCAACTCAGTTTGGCTCTCTTTGGGTTACCTGGCTTCACTGAGCCGCGTAACACACTGGTGATCCCGAATAACTGGTATCATAGACCTGGCTATCAACTGGCTCTGATAACTCTGGATTTACCCTTCTAACTCTGAGCATATTCACATGAAAGAGGCAGAGTTCTTAAAGGGGACATATTCTATATCTTTAATCTGGGGCTCTACTGAAATATATTTGCATGATTTACAGTTTAAAAAAACTTGTGTAGGAATTATTATACATGTCATTTTAAATACATTTGGCATTTTCAACATGTTCAGTAGTATACAGTGAATATTTTTGCTGTTTGTCTTTTTGATGAACTATTATTAGTATATGAGATACATTTTAAAAAGTTAAAAGAGAGGAGAACAGTAGTTAATGCCTGATGAAATCTACTTGACCAAAATGTTATAATTAAAATGTATATGCTGTTAATAATTAATACTGTGAGGATTTAATTCTCTAATAAAAGAAAACAGTGGGTATATTTTGTATTTCCAGTTATCATCACAAAATCACCTCATGAGCTAAAGTGCTGGAATGTAACAGGTATCTATACTGTAAGGAATCCTGGAGGCACTGAAGGAAATTAAGTGTTATTAAAACACAGCTATTACTGTTCTTCATTGTGTATTAAGAGTGATAAACTATCCCTGTTTTTTAGAAGCTCTGTTTCAAACCCAGAGTGAACTCATGGAGAGCCTGGAACAGCAAACTCATTGTACTAATCAAAAAAAATATCTATTGCTCTTATAAACTCTTTATAAGAGTATTTGCAGTATATCCCTGTCAGGATTTTGTCGGAATGATTTTTGCAGTGATGTGTCAGTCAGTAGTCGAGCCATTTGAGCCAGTCCTCTGAAGTTAATGTGTTCTGAAGCAAATTAACCCTTCACCATAGGTTACCATGGTGATCTACCCCAGTTAAAAGTGAGCCAGCTTTGTGATACTGGAAAACCACAGGCCCTTGGTCACAGACAAACCTATTCAGCAAAGCTAAGAGGACAAGATGAAAACATCTAGAAAACTGTTGAGTGGTTATTATCTTTTGTAGTTCTATGCAAGTGTGACATGATTTTTCTTAATGAGAAAGTTTAAAATTGAATAAGAATGTGACTGGAGTGTATTAATGTACGGGTCATTAGCATTTTGGTTTTGTTGTCATTTAAACAATAACTCTGGTTTCCTGTATCAGGCTGTGCCTCTGGTTTTATTACATGTGTCTTCTCACCAGCTTGTGTAGTCATAGGAGGGGCCTTTTCAGGCTCTGTGGGGATAGCCAGCTGTGCTACAGGGGCAGGCTGCGGCTGTGGCTGTGACTGCGGCTGTGGCTGTTGCTTCAGGCTGGCAACAAACTCTTCATGCTGGGTCTTCAAAGCCTGGATCTGCTGCTGGAAGGCCAGCTGGATCGGCTGCACCACCGCAGCGTACTCCGTTATCAGAGATGCCTGAGAGGACAAGGGTGAGTGAAATCTGAGACTCTGACAGTGTTATCAGTGAATGAAAATCACTAAGGGCCTGATTTTTATCATGCAAGCGCAGCAACAAGCGCAAAGCGGTATATCTTGAGTGCATGGACTACCTCCAAGTACACCTGCTATTTTGGTTCATGTATGTGCAGCAGCGCAAAGTGCACAAGGCCTGGGTGAAATAGATTATATATCAGAGGGTGTGGTGATCAGCCAGTCCCATCTCTGGTCTCACAGGTCTGAGCTAAGTGCAGTGAAGAACAACATTAGCTCAACAAATGGAAAGATGCTTCTTCAGGAAATCATATTGCTGTCTGGAGGTGCAGATGCACAATGTGAACACAAAGCAGCACACATATGCTGCATGAAGTGGATGGTGTGGATTTTTTAATGATTTTTTCAGTTAATCATAGCACCATGATAAAAATTAATTAAAAATGTTGTGAAGCAGTTTGTATGATCGTATCAATCCAATGCTATTTCAGCTTTACTTCTACTGAATTTCAAAAATTATCACATCATACTGTCATTGATGTGACAACAGCATTTGCACAGAGGTGCATTTAAGCAATAAAATATGACACTACTTTGGCTAAAAATAAAATCAGGAGGGAGGCATTGGCACACAGGATTGATAAGCCTACTATAATCAGATGTCTCCCACTTATATATACCAACCAGTCTTATGTGGGAAGAGATGTGTGTAGCTATTTTGTAGCAGCAAATTTCGAGGTCAGAAAAATACCAAACTGCCATAGCACTGTTTGTGTTGGTCACTGTGCCTTCAAAATTGGGCCCTAACTGTTCATCTACCCACCTGGTACTGGCCAAGGCCCAGTGCTGGATTCTGGAGCTGCTGAATTGTCTCCTCATCAAAATACCCATTCTTCTCCCAAAGCTGCAACAACTGTGAAGGAAGGGGAGGATGGGAATCATCAAAGAAAAATGACTTTAGACTCAGGGTACAGATCCTTTCTAGCTTTCCAATTCAATAAATGAAGAGCAGAACAAGCAGAAACTGAGGAGGAACTTTTATTCACCAAAGCTGTATATTTAGTACGCATTTGTATGAATGAGTATTAGACTGCTGCACTGTCTGTTGATATAAGCATGTGGTTGACACTATAAGATACACTCCAGTCAGTGCAGCTGACATGATGACATTCACTATACCATAACATCACTAATGTTTTTTGAGGGGAAGCCTTTACACTGGTGACTCAAATTCCATTCAAGTTCATGTGAATGTGTTTAATTCTAATTATTCTGTGTTGAGTTTCAATGAATTATGATTTTTATTTTATTGCCAAGAAATACTCTTATAATCTTTCACTTCTGGGGGCTAGAAAAAAAGAGTTCAAGATGTTGAAAATGGACATGGATTAAAATCCAAACCCACACTGTTCTGATCCTAGTACAGTATGTACGTGCTTTTAATCTGCAGGTGTTTACCCTGGTGATCTTCTGCTGCTTCTCCTCCTCGACAGCCAGGAAGCTGGTGCAGTAGATGGGAACCACAACTTTCTGCAGGGCTGCCAACAAATCCTTCTGCTGTTTCCGCTGGCTAGGATGATACATTATAATACACATCGCATTACAAGAAGAAAACACGGAATGCTGCCCACATTATAAATCCTTTTCAAATGCCCAAATAAGTTACTTTATACAAGATTTCATAATTGGACCAGGGTTGCATCTAAAGGTTATTTTTATTATTGGTCAATGTCCACATATATGTAAAAGTTTAAGTTAATTAATTAGCAATGGATGCCAAACAGCCAAAAGCTATGCTATTTGTTCAATGTTTGATACCACTGTACAAACACAGTACATGGTTTTAATTCTTGTGTAGGTATGTGTTCTTGAATCAGAGTTCATGTTATTGCAGGTGTAATAAGGAAATATAACACTACCTAACAGGCTGATTATATTACTCCTCTAATCAACTCAGTGTAGGAATAAAGTGATCCAGATGTGTTTATGTATGTATTTAGGCTTGTGTACCAGTGATGGAGAACATCATTGGTTAAATAGATGAGATGTAGGCGGAGCTCAAAATGCGCTCCATCAGCAGTGATGCGGTTGCGAAGATGTGATGTCATCAGTTCACAGTGCTGCGGAGTCTTGGCATTGTTGAACATCCAGTTCTTACCAGCCTGAAAGACAGAAAAACACATGAATGAGATGTAAAGCTGTTCTTCAACTATTTTGGACGCACATAAGCAACCCTGAAAGAATCTCCATTATGTTGGGCTTACAGAGATGGCATCTTTGGTGCAGGTGTCTATAATGGGCTGCAGCAGGTTGTCAAACTCGGTGATGTCCAACTGAGTTTCCAGCAGCAATTTTTGGGTCTGCTGCTCCATAGCCAGAGCTATGGCTGCAGTCACTTGTTCCTAAATTGAGAAAGGCAGAGAGAAATGCATCAGGGTCATTCCATACCAACTCACCTTGGACCTCCTAGTTCATGTCATGGATTTTCTTGAAAAAATGAATGTAAAAACCTCTGTTAAATTCATGGGACCATGCAAAATCCTATAGCTCTACTCAAATACTTTTTTAGTTGAATGAATTTTTCAAGTTTGGCCCTCTGAGCTATATTTCATCATTTTTGCAATTCTTTGTACGTGTATTCTAAGCCTCACCGATTGCTTATTTTTCACTGGATTGGGTTGAAGTTTTTACACAATTTTTTTTTCAAAAAAAATCCATGACATGAACTGGGAAATGTTCCGAATTCTGGGTGAGTTGGCATGGAATGACCCATCAGAAAACCCTATCAACCACTCTTCCTCAGCCTGCCCGTTCTCTTGTTGTTCCCTGAATTGTAACAGGAGTTAACAGAAAGTAACAGGGATAGATACAACAGACTTTAACAGTGAGGATGTATTCACAGGTATTTAATTCACCCGCATAACTTCTGATCCATGTTACAGGATTACTCTTCTGTACATGTTGTAATTTAATCAAATTAATTAGACTTAAATACAGCACATGCAGTTGGGTTTATTCATTTGGTAAAAAATATCTCTCAGAAAGAATTAGTCTTGCCACCACACAAAGCCCTTCCCTGACTTACTTCTCCTTTCTGGCTGGCTACTCAGACATTCATTGGACTCCCCAGCAGAAAAAAGAAAAAACTAACAAAAAGGATAAATAAATCATCCTTGAGGGGAGGATATCCTCTGTGCCAGATTTATTTATTGGTTTCTTTCTTGCTTGGTACCTGTCTGAGTGTATGCATATGCTGCTCCTGCTGCTGCAGATTCCATTGGCTCTGTTGGATAAGCTCATCGATAGAAGGCGTAGCAGGTGGAGCAATTGGAGGCGGAGCAATCATCTGCATTTGTGGAGGGGGCATATCAACCACATCTTTGGCACCTGGGTTGTACATGTCTGCAAAGACAGCAGCAGAGAACATGACAATCAGGACGTTTGGTAAAGTTTTGATTTCAGGGCTGGAGCTGGGAGGGTTTATGCTGTACAACTGCTGACATCATGCAGATGCCCAAAGAGAAAGATGTATTGCATAAATAATATACATGGTAGATATTGTGTTGTTTGTTAATAAAAAAACATTTTTAATCAAAGTGACCTCTAAAGCTCAAATAACATGAAAAAGCTTACGCACAGCAAGCAGATGAAACGTTCCAGGGACACAGCAGAAGAGCGAACAAAAGTTAAAGACATGCAACCACTACTGTCAATCCTAACCCCTGACTACTGCAGAAACAGCTGCTGCTGAAAAGAAACATGTTGGCATTAAACAACAGAAGCACCAAGGTTTCCAAACATAACCCGGAAATATTAGATTACTCAACTACAGCCGGGCTGCACAATTAGATGAAAAAGGTGGCAATATTTTGCTACAGATCAAGCAGTGAGTCACAAAATACTTTAGTATAATTAAACACATATTCTAACCAGGGATGTTGATCATATCAGCCATGTAACACCTGGTCAATTTCTGATCCTTTTTTTTTTTTTTTTTTTTAAATGGTATTCACTATGCTCAGGGTATGCCTGCTGGAAAAAATGCCCCACTGCCCTCTGTTAAACACTGGCTCCACAAATTTGAATGCTGATTTTTAGCCAAATTCACACTGTGCTGCAACGTTGTGTTGAAACATACAAAACTGGAAAGGGATGGCAGACACTTGGTATAAAAAGATTTAGGCCTCTAGTGTGACAGCAGAGTAGGATAGCAGAAGAAGACCGAAAGGTGGAGTTGATTAAAAACAATGAGCTATGCGGGTTGTCTCTCTATATAGTATATATAATATTTAAAAATCACATTTCACTGTCAGCAGTATTGCATTTTATCCACACTTATTTTAGTCTTAATTTACTATACAGTAGTCATAAAGCGACGTTCTGTTCATTCTGCTGTAACTACATGTTTCTCTTACATCAGGCAGGGTATCTGTATAATATTATAGGGACTGAGTCTGTGCATTCTATCCGGAGGCTTTCCAGATAACAGAGAGAGAAGCTGAATATTCATAACACATCCACATCAGGATCGACACACCGGCCCAGCAGTGTGTGCCAGTGCAAAGAGAAGAACACACCAAGCCATTATCAGCCACTGCTGCCACTTTATCGTTATGAAACTAGGCCTGAGACTGGTAGTGAAACCCAATTTTTCCAAGAACTGAGATAATTATGCAGATACTTGTGTCATGAACCCAACATTTGCACTTTTGTTGAAATCATGCAGCCTTTACACTACAGCTGCCCTCTGAATCGTCAGCAGAATTATTCCAGAGACAGATCAAACTTCAAGGCTTACTTAAAGACAAATCACCAGGCTCCTCCTTCTGTTTGACTGGTCAAACTGATTCAAGGAGGAGGATTAGGCCCATTTTTATAAGCACCATTAAGATATTCCAGAGATATCTCCAATCAGGCTTAATACAACAAAACAGCACAAACTCAAAAAGAAAATATACTAACATAAAAAAGCAACGGATTACAAACAAAAGAGCGTTCATGCACAAGTGTGATAATGTCCAGCAAAAAGGTGCAAAAACAAAATATGACTTTCCAACTGAAATTTTGAATTCATCTGACAAATCTGGTTCCCAATAAATACCTTCAGATTTATACTCCTCCCCATCGTGGGTAGAGGGATCTAAGTGGAGAGAAGCAAACTTTAATGCATTTCAGTGATATTACATGACTGACAGAAGAATTCCATGCAACCCTGCACAACACTGTGTTATTTCCAGGCTGTTGGCCATCTGACCAACCATCAGTGACCAAAGCCTAGCTGTAGGTACTGTAAGGTGCTTGGACTGCATCTCCATCAGCAAGTGACATTAATAAAAAAAACTATAAATACACTACAGTTAAATAACTTCACTGATTTTATCCTCTTCCTCTCCCTCAAATCAATTGCTTCAGTGAATTAAAATTGCATGTACACTATTTTACCCTTTTATTTGGTGTTTAGTGTTCCCTTTTATTTTCCACATTTCGTATTTCCTTGTCCTAATTTTTGTAATAATTTATATATGTCCCTTTTAGCCTGGGGAGCTAAGTTCTGTTGCTTATATTATGATAAGAAGGGTGCAACTAATTATGTCCCTGACAAGGACTGGTGTGATTGACAGTTTTTCATTTAGCCTTGCTGGTATCTTGCTTAAATGGAGTGAAGGCAGTAGGTCAGTAGGTCATAAGAGGCGGCAGGTCTTCAGCTGAATCTCTATCAGCTGATAATCAAACAGCAGCGGGTGGCAGAGGTCCTGTGATTAACTTCAATTTCATCTTTAAGCATTGGCAGATACAGTACAGTAGAGTTGCAACGATTAGTCACTTAATTGATTAGTCGATCAACAGAAAATTATCGGCAATTATTTTGATAATCAAATTAACTGTCAATTTAAAAGTCAGTTTTTAAGCAAAAATGCCATTTTGCTGCATTTTCAAACTGAGTATATATTTGAGTTTTAGACATTTGGTCAGAGAAAATAAGATATCTGATAACCTCAGGCTGTAAGAAATTGTGATGTTTTCTGAAATTTCTAGATCAAGTGATTAATCAAGAAAATAATCGTTAGTTGCAGCCCTAGTAGAGACCTAAGATTTGACTGACTAGCATCAACTGTTGTTGACATCATGTGTCTACACACTGCTTGTCTGGTTGTTAGGGAATGCAGGACCCTGATGAACCTCTGGTGACACAACCAGCAGGTTGTGTTATTTACTGGATGAACACATGGTTGGGCTCATAAACACAGCGGTGCATTACTATGCAGATGTTGCACAGACTTCTTGAGTTTTTAATTCAACTGATATTTTCTGCTTTTGCACTTTTAACAAACACTACTTAGTTGTGCAGATGTAAGCTTCTCACATACAGTGAGAAGAGAATATGCATTCAGCTCTGACCTACCTGTACCTACCATGACGGATACATACATATACACACACTACATCTCATTTGGTGCACAGGATAGAGGATACAAATAAAGTAGATATCAAATATTAAAAGAAAATTCCAGTTTACTACAACATTGGTCTTATTTTTGAACCTTTGGCCATCATTTCTATCACTTATGATAACATTTCTATCACTTATGATATCATTGTACTCAAACAGGTAACTGTTAGATTTCTCAACAAAGTCCAACATTATTACTACTGGTAGGAATGATAGCCAAAAAACTACCACAGTAAGACCCAGTTTGTATGAAACCAGAATTTACTTTTAAAGATGTGAACTAGGCCAGACATTTTCAGTCACAGCTAACAACTTGGTTTCTGCTACAAAGCCACAAGGGATGAGTCTGAATTCATGTCACCGAGTCATGGTGCTCAATAGGTTTAGGAGATCATTTACTAGATCACAGATTTAGGAACATGGTTCTTGTTTAAGGGCTGGGTACTGTGGTATGCAATACCTGAATTTGGTTACAGATTCCTACTTATACATGCTTCTTACAATAACCTACTTTAATGAGCAATGTTTCATACAAGTTTTTATAACTGTCTTAATTAATACAGCTGTACATGAACTTCAGGTGGGTGGTATGAATAAAATCCTCTATCAGGATGTATGCACTTTTACACTGTATATGATTAAATCCTATCCACACAGGTATGAATACCTGACATATCAAAGTATTAAGTCAAATGTAGAAATTATATTGCAATCCAATATTTCCATTAAGCAGTCCTGCTCATTGATTTTCAATATTTGCTATGTTCCATTTGGTCGTGCCAGCCTGCCAGTTATTATGTATCAACAAGGCAGAGAGGTGTCCACCACTAAATACAATTAACTATAAAATTGACCACATTCTTATTTGAATCATGGAATATCTGATAAAATTTAAGAAAAAGAAAAACCCGTTGTCATTGGATGCCAACCGTGGGTACTTGACTGTTTAGTGCTACAGACACAATTTACAATTTAATCTGTCCTAAAACCATATTGAGGGTCCATACCCAGATCCACTCAAAATAAAGATTTGCTCTTTCAAATAAAGAGTGAATTCCGAGTTGGATTCAGTTCAGCACAGATCAGCTCCATGTGGATTCGCGGCGAAAATGCGGCCTAGAAGATGAAGGCAGCTTGTGGTTGCACTGCTGCTCCATTGAGAACACAACTGTGAGGAGGTACATTGTTTGCTTGGTAGGGATGCTAGTAAAGTAGGCTTTGGATGCCTATAAACAAAAAGAAAGAAAAACACTCTAAAACAGAATACACATTATTAATATGATCCTGGAGAGTTCAAGTAACAGTTTATTACTGCTTATTAACCTGGTCTTTTATTCTACGATAAAAGCTTTCTTTGATTATTTTCATTGATTTCTTATAGGCTTCTATAGTTCTCGGAAGAACCTATTAATCTTTAATACCAGATGAACTGAACATTCCAATATCATACAAATATCTATGTGAAAATTCTGGTTTTAGAGTGGACTGTCCCTTTAACTACATACGCTGCTGTTGCTCCATAACAAGCTTGCACTTGTAGTAGCTGAAGTACTCTCCTCCAAAGAGGAAGGAGAACTTAGGGTTGTCCTTCTGTTTCTCCATTGTCATCTTTTCAAACTCTGGCCCGTTCCGAGCGACAAACTGGGCCAGCTTGTCAATCACATTCCTCAGCTCTTGATCTGCACAAGGACAGAAAAGAAGAGGAGAAAAATACAATCAGAGCTCAGAAATAAAAGTGATCACCCACTGCATGATTAAGGATGGGTCACAATTTTTCAAGTCTTTCTTAAAACAACAGTCAGGTGCCCAAATGAACATTGAAATAGTTTTTTCTTGCATAATCTTATCTCCTGTCCATACCGACCATTAGAAGATCCCTTCATAATGCACTTACAATGTAAGTGATGGGGGACAAATCCACAGTCCTCCTTCCATGTAAAAATGTATTTAAAATGTATCTGAAGCTAATATGAAGCATCGGCGTCCAAATGAGTCAAATCAAGTAGATATCTTTCAACATTACAGTCTTTTTAGTGCCAAAGTCCCTCTTTTTGTTACTTTACTTCCACCGCAGCTCAACAGGGAAACACTGCCCGAGGAAATACAAAGAGGGAATTTGATGCTAAAAAGACTGTAAATGTTGCAGATATCCACTTGATATGACTAACTCAGACTGCTGAAGCCTCATATAAGCTTAAGATCAACTTTTAAATGTGTCTTTGCACAAAATGAAAAATGAGAAAAAGTTGAAAAATTGTAAACCTATCCTTTAAAAAGTTAGAACTCTGATTCATATCCTGATAGCGTGAAGTGACACACCTTCTTGCTACTTTGGTACAACAAGATAAATACAAACACATAGTTTTAAATGAAGATCAAAAATAGAATGAAGCAACAATATATAGAAAACTTTTTTTAGTTCACGTCGTACAAATTGAACAACGACAGTCCACGCAGCGGATGGGACTGTCCTGAACGATCGTAATCTATAGTCTGCTTTCACACACAGCAGTCTGTCTGTAGGGTACGCGGTGATCATGTTACATACAGTAATATGACCCATTTTTACATTACTTAACTATATCGATAACGGCACCAAATTTATAAACAAAAAAAGAAAAGGAAACTGCCAACTTAGCTGTGGACATTAGCTAAGTAAAAAAAGAACCAACGAACTAGCTAGCCATTACCCAGCTATTCACACATCATTATTCATACTGCTTAGTTGCAAAGGTGTAAGCTGCACAAATACCTGCTAGATAGCTACAAACGTGTCTAACGTTAGTCAGCGGCTCTGTTAGCTGTGGTATACATGGATGTATGGTTTTATACAAAAGGAGCTCCGGGTAGCATGAGTGCTAGCGAACGCTCAATGGAAACCATACAACGGTGCAGCGTCACACTCACCTTCGGGGGGGTTGGGGATATCCATGTTTGGCTTCAGTTACAGCGAACCCGCTGAAGCTTAATATAAAGTCCAGAAATCAGTCAACTCGCTCTGTATTTCACTAAATGGTTGATACAAATTGACAAAACCCACTTGCATGGACACTGTTACACCGGAAGTATTATGATACAGAAACAGCGCCACGAAAGTAACTGTCTGATTTGTCTACAGCGCCGCGTGCGGGGAGCAGGGGGATGATCGCGTCACTGTTTTACTCTCTCGTTTCTTTGCTTTTCGCTGAGAAATGTAGTAGTCATATGTATGCATGGAGCCGGCTTTTTTCACAACAGCTAAGATTAATGCGGATAGTTTTCACTGTCTGTCCCATGTCCTAGGCTATGCAGTCTATGGCCTGGACTTCAGACAGGAATATTTTAATAATTTAATAATAATAGAGGTATGTGTATGCAAGTGCTACACTGTGCTTCATTTGGCTGACGCCTAACTTCTCGTTCTTCTAAACTTGAGAATCCAGTGGAGCTCTACATACATACATACATTACACAAAGATTTCTGCAGTCTGAAAAAAGGTGTAGGCTGAAACTACAGTTTATTGTGGCTTCCCTTTTTACAACATATCCTATTTAACACCAAGAGATAACCTCAAATAACAACAACTTAGACAACTGGATGTCAATTCTACAGTTATCAGGTGATATCACTCATTTTTGCCAAACAGAACTCATCATGCTGCTACGTTACTTTATAGGCATGATGATACAAACATCTATCATTCACAAGTAAGGGAATTTGTTGACTGGTGCAAAACAAATCGCCTAATTGTAGGTGTATGTGTATATGTGAGTGATTGTGTATGTATGTATGGGTGTATGTATATGTACATGACCTAATTGTCTCTGAACCTCAAAGATGTGGAACTTGTCAAGCATCTCCTTTAGAACTTTCCTGAGATGAAAATCATTCTAGCATCAGGACCAGGTGCCAACCAAAGAAGTTGGTGATCACAGTCCGGTGGTCATACGTAACCAGCCAATTACAAAAGTTCAGTCCTGTAAGTATTTTTGGTGTCCATATTGATAGGACTTCAACCTGGAATATTCAGTTTGACTGGATATTCTGACCTCTCCAGCGATTTTTTTGTTTGTTTGTTTTTTGGGGTTTTTTTTGTTTGTTTGTTTTGTTTTGGGTTTTTTTGCATAGATTGCGTCTGTATGGAGTCGAACAAAAAATATGTTTTTATTTTATCAGGCAGTTTTGGAGAGTGTAATCACTTATAGTATGACTTCATGGTTTGGGAACCTTCCTGTATCATCAAAATCAAAACTGTCGCATTTGGTTCAGACTGCGATGAAATCATCAGTCAGAAAGATCACAGTGCTTAAAGTTTTCAGGCATCATGCCTGATGTCAGGCATAGCCCACAGCAGTTTTAAATTCATATAATACTTAATTCAATACATTGTACACATTTGCTCCTGGATAAAGTTTTCAGGCTCACAAATATTTCCTTGCTTTAATCTCTGAGATCATCATAATCTTCAATCTCTCTTTGACTAGTGTGTACTTATGCAACCGATGGTTTCTAGCATTGTGTGCGTTGTGGTCTGATGAAGAGGCTCAAACCAGGATATCTGGGGAGGTGACCGTTTATTCCTCCGGTCAATTGTGGCATCTAACTTGGGCTCCTCTCCCATGGAATACAACAAAAAGAGGTAGAGGGCAGAGGTAAAGGTGGGAGACACATGGATGTATCCATGGGGAGACATCATTTATAGGGGGGGGCACGGAAGAGAACGTCGGGGTACAGGAGCTGAGAGTCAGATGTTCCACCCTGGAGGAGTAGCACGTCAGGTTATAACTATTTACAGATTTTTTGTAATTAGAATACTACATATTACTGCTGTTTAATTGACTCTGATACACTTAAACAGGTAAAGGAAATCCTCTGTGACCCACCTCATATTCTGTACTCTGAGTATGAGCTGTTACCGTCAGGCAGACCAGACGGAGCTCAGTAGTGTAAATCGGTTTAAAAACTCCTTTGTGCCTGTATCAGTTGGAATTTTAAAACAGTCGCCTAAGCAGAGGTTACAGAAGCTGTACTGCAATACAAAACCACAAACTGATTGATGCCTCTCAGTGTGTATTTGTATGTGTGTGTATTTTTATGTACTCTCTACTGTTTTCTGTTTGTTGCTGTTGGGTGCCCATATACATGACGGATCAGTTTTCCAATTTCTGAATGGTGAGCTGTAGAAATACTTTTATTCTGAAAACTTCCCCTGGAAGCCTCTCTTGCCAGCGGAAGTTGCAGGATTCGAGCATGCAGCAGTCGCAGCAGCTGCCTGAGCTGTTTGAATATACTCAATAGTCTAATCTCTAAAGGTAACCGACAAGTTTTACTCTCTTCACTGACGTGTTTTGGTGTATGTGAATTCGGTATGAGCTAATTGTGAGGAATGTTTAGGCGAAGTTAGCGGAAGGTTTATCTAAGGAAGCTAACAGTTAGCTTCAGCAGGTCAGTCTTTCATAACCTCAGCTGGTAAATTAACGTTACGCCAGTGGACTGAAACGTGGCTGGCAGCCTTGTTTTGTAATGTTGAGAGCTGTTGACGAGATGAAACGATATCGCTAAACAAATAATTTATCATTAATATACAGTAAAATACACCGCAAGTCTACACCCAGCTGCCATGTGTGTCAAGCCATACATGGCAGCTGGGTGTAGCGAGAGCAAGTGAATTGAGGACTCATGATAGAAACCTTTATACAGTCTATGGTAGAAATTCATTTCAGTATTTAAACTGAAAACTCTAAAAGTTTTTTCTTTAATTTCTTTTAAAATTGGCTTGGCCTGTGCAACAATGGAATGTTATATCTCAGCAAGCTGTAATAAAAGTAAACACAGGTCGTAATTGAAATTTTGGTTTCTTACATATGACGAGTTCTGTCTGATGTAATGCACAGGATTCGTTTATTTTACAGCATATGTTTTAAAAACACCTCATATCGTGATATATTCACAAGGAAATATCCATATTAATCCTCTGATGACTTTGTCTGCAAGCTTAAAATTGATTTGCGATGTTTGGCAAGTTAGAAGCAAAAGAACTGACCGCATGAGCTAGTTTACTGAGCCAAAAGTGCTGTCTTTGGACTGCTTATTTTATCTCTTTAGTGCTCATAACCGCCAAAATGGTGAGATTTACAATGATATGAAGCAGAGGAGAGCAGCAAACACTAAAATTTGCACCAGTCAGTGTTAATTAGCTCAGTTGATTTTGATAAATTAATTGTAATTAACCTCTTTAAGCTGGTCTGGTATAAGTCGTATTCAAACGAATCAGGCGGTGCGAAGAAAACGCCGATCCCCCATTCACTTGAAAAGGAGCAGTGTGTTTTGGCTGCTGACATTTGAGCTGTAGTGGCGCCGCACCGGCCTGCGGCCGGAAAGTTCAGCCGGGCCGTTTTTAGACCAAATCAGGCGGCGCGGCCTACCGCCGTAGGGTTGAGCGGAGGTGTGTGGGGGTGTCGGCGTGTTATTTGTGCTCTAGAACGTAACTGCTGTGAAACAATCAGAAAATAATGTTTTATTGATCTGATTCACCGGCTTTCTCGCTACCAGCACTCCCTCTCTTCATTCATTCTTGTTGTCTTGTTCGACCACAGCTGATCTCTCGCAGGTGCTCTCTCTCTTTCTCTCGTCTTTTTTAAAATGTGTCGGGAAGCCGACAGCAAAGTCTAACTTTACTTGTACCGTTATCAAACGAAAAGAAACATCCTCAGAGTTTACGGCGTTGATCAGTCTGATCTCCGGCTGTTATTGGCCAACGCAGCCTTCAGCCGCAGTGACGTCGGGTTGTGTTTCTTAAAAAAGTTGAATCTAGCTCAACTCTCCGGCCGCTGTCCGTTGCGGCGCCGCAGCTGAAACGCACTTCCCCCATTCAAAGGAATGGCGTTTTCACCGCACCGCCTGATTTGGTCTGGTTTTGGAGAAACGCATCCCGACGTCACTGCGGCCGAAGGCTGCGGTGGCCAATAACAGCCGGAGATCAGACTGATCAGAGCTGTAAATTCTGCCATGAGGGAGTACAAGGGGGGGAGGACATTTCTCTTCGTTTGATAACGTTAAAAGTAAAGTTAAGCTTCCCGACTAATCTTAAAAAATACGAGAGAAAGAAAGAGGGAGAGAGAGAGAGCAGCCGTGGTCGTGCGAGCTAGAAAGTGAATGAAGAGATGGAGCGCTGGTAGTGAGAAAGCCGGCGAATCAGATCAATAAAACGTTATTTTTTGATTGTTTCACAGCGGTTACGTCCCACATCCCCACATACTTCCGCTCAACCCTGCTGGGGTTCATATTTGTAAACAGTTAAATAAAATAGCTACTCAAATGCTATGCATAGATAGATATAGATTTACCACTATCTAGGTATAACCACACAAATGAAACAAACAGTGCAACAATAAATATAGGCATAATCGATAATAGAATATATTTAATAGACAAATGATTATAATCTCTTACATTTATTCGGCAAACAGTGTTGCCAACACAGCCAGAGAAGGAAGATGGTGGATTGGGACCACAAAAACCACTCCACAGACTACTCACTAACTGGTCCGGACCACTAACTTCAGTGCCCCCAGTGGTAGTAACCAGTGATCTGTGTTACTGACCATGGTCAGTGGACAAATTGCTGAATTGACTACAGCCCCTACTGGATTGGGAGCACAACTAAACTGGATTCTAAACTGTGATTTTAACCATAAACAAGCTGTCATTGCACCAACTGACCAGCTGTGGTCATGCAGACAACTAAAGAGAAAGGAATGGGTTTAAAAATGTGAGCAAAACAGTGTGAGATATTTAACGGGAGAAGTAGTTAAAAGAAGAAGCAGCTCAAATGAACTGGTTAGATAATAATTGCAGGTGAATATGGCTTAATGCAGTTTGCACACCAATAAACCTAATGCATCCACCTGTCTTTCTCCCTGTGTTGCAGTATGGCCAGTGTTGAGCAGGTGACAGCAGTAGGACAGGTTCTGGTGGACCCAGGACTGGACCTGTCCCAGCGGTTCAGAGCATTATTCACCCTGAAGAACCTGGGAGGTACAGCCTACAAAACACATTGCCTAACATTGAAGTATCTAACATGTGGCTTGGAAATTAATTCTCTTTCTGCCCCTTGGTAATTAACAGCTTTTGAAATGGAACTTTTGGTCATATAGTAGGAAAGTACAATGACTCAGTAGACAATATGTATAGCCAAATTCACCAGAACAATTAATCTTCAAGATGAATACTCTAAAGAGGAAATCTGTGTAATGTCTTGCACTATGTGGACTGATGTGTGTGTCAGGTGTTGACGCTATAGAATGGATCAATAAAGCCTTCACTGATGAGTCTGCTCTGCTGAAGCATGAACTGGCCTACTGCCTGGGACAGATGCAGGACAGACGGGCCATACCCGCTTTGACTGCTGTACTCAAAGATACACAACAGGAACCTATGGTCAGGCATGAAGCAGGTATACACACATACTTAAATCTCCTTCCTGACACAAGCCAGACAGCAGCAAAGGATGTTTTCATGATTATAGTGTGTCAAAAATGTGTTACAGCACACCATTACATAACAGACATGTATTTACTGTTCAGTAATTCATAGGATACTAAGAATTGAAACACCAGTGCCTTGTATCTCTGTATGCCTGTCTGTCACTCTGACTGTGTCTGTTTCTCTAGGAGAAGCTCTGGGAGCCATTGGTGATCCTGTGGTTCTGGATCTACTGAAAGAGTACAGTCAGGATCCTGTTGTAGAGGTAGGAACCTAACACTTAGTCTGAAATAACCAAGGCAGCGCTTTCACATCAATAAACACCCAGAATGTTTATGTTTTCTTAACTTCAACAGCATTAAAGTGTACATGCTAATAAAGACAAAGATCTGGGCTGCTATTATTTGCTGGAGGGATTTAACATTTTATCTGTCTGTGTATCTATGTATCTATCTGTCTGTCTGTCTGTCATCTTGTTTTTTGGGTGACACTTTAAGTCCCCCATTTACCATTTATATACCATATATAAACAGTTAATATAACAGTTAATATGGTTCATGACACGCTATAATGTACCTGTAAGCAGATATAAGTGTTTATTAATTTATTAGTCAACAACTATAACTCCTCCTGTGCACTCTTAAGTGTTTGCTGCTGTATTAACAGATACTGAATGACAATACGGCAAAACACAGATGCAATTAAAGCTGCAAGCAGCGTTGAACGGGCCCTCGCGCCTCCATGCACGTCAGGCTGCGGTGCAGTCGAAGGGCTTCTGTCACGGGCATGTAGATGTCCTCAGACCCGGGCTGTTTTTAGACAGTGCAAGAAGGAGATAAACATCACTTCCTTTGTCCACTATTTTGCCTGCTGCTGGGGCTGCTTCACTGAAATTTAGTGAGGGGCGCTATTCAGCCAGTTTGCATCACTGATGGAATTTTGTCATGTAGACGTGTTCAGGTCGGGAGTCTTATCAATAGGACTGTAGTCAACCAAAGAAAATCTTGGCTGACTAAAATGGTACATAATCTTCAACTTATCGATTAGTCGTGCGCGTGGGGGGATGTAATGGGACTGAGTGCACAGTAAACTCGGCAGCCACACATTTCTCTGTTCTGTATTTCTCTGTTTTGTGTCTTCAGGTTAGGCTAACCCATTGTTGCTAACTTTGGAGCTAACCCCCCACGTGACTTTTTAGCATTTATTAACTGACACACTGTAGTCTGTACTGTACATCTACTGCCAGACTGACAACTTACTACTAACCTTTTCCTCTGCCCTGCTCGCATCCACCGTCACTTCTCTGCCCCTCACTCTTTCCCACACGCTACGCAAACATACTCCTTAAAGGAGCCACGCTACCAATAGTTTCCCAGGCAACGACAGAGGTTGACTCACGTACCGGAACAGCGCTGCACAGAGACTCCCAAACGCCGTCGATTTCAAATCAAAATCAAATATTAATTTTTTTTTTTGGCCTGGCAGGGGTTCTCGTTGTGTCATTATGGAGAAACACAGATTTGGTAAAAGTTCAGTACGTTCAATAAACGTTGAGTATAGTTAGACTCAGCAGTCTCCATTAGGTTGGGCGAGTTCAAAGTTGTGAAAACAACGGGGGTGTTTTGAATACACAGGTAATTTGTTAGTCTGGACCTCCCTCCGCAGGAAATAATGGATTACTCCTGGAAAGCTATTGATGTAGCACTTTTCTCCTTATGAAAATAACACAGAGATTATTCGACCAATGAGAATTTAGTCGGACGAGAGCATATCGACCAACTAATCGACCAGTCGACCAGCAGACTACAGCCCTACTTATCAAACATGCAAAGTTTGGTGCAGACTGGAGCATTTACAATAAAGTTATAGCAACTTCCTGTGTCATGGCGAAACATCAAATCTCAACGGTGTGAGGATGAGAATTTTCTGCAGGGTTAGATATGTCTGTCTTGCTCACACCTGTGTCACCAAAATGATGCAAGTTTTGGGCCCATTCACTTGAATTTTAATTAGTAAATTGAAAACAAATTAATTTCCTAATTTTCATCAAGTCTATTTTTAGAAAAGGAAAGAATTTTAACCCACATGACCTGGTCAAAGTTTGATTGACATGTGTACTGTCAGGTGTGTAGAGACAATAAGTAACTGCAGCTGGACACAGAAAAATACTCATATTTGAATGGAGAGTGTGAGTGAACCCACACCTTTCTTAACATTTACTGCTTCCACATAGTTTTAGATACAGACTTCATTTGAATTTTAAATGAGTCATGAGACTTTGACCGACAAATCTTGAATTTACATGTTTTTCTATCTTTTATTGTTTTTGAGATATTAGAGTGTGAGTTTTAAAGTCTTTTCTTGCTCCTCCTGTGGTTTTATAATGAGTGTGTATTGCGGAATGTTTCACAGCACTGAGGGAGTGACATCACCAGGAGCAGTTGGAGAGGAGGATTTTGAGTACGCTTTTTGTGAAATCTTGTGAATCCCATGACTTTGGCCAAATCGTACATTAAAAATCATATTTTTCAGTAGGAAATTTTGTGGCAAATCCATTCATACAGGTTTGAAAGTGGTCAGACTTATAGTTTAGACATCAGAAGCCTCTGTTTGACATAAAGTCCATGCCCATAGATTGCCTCCCCATTGATTTACATTGTAAGGTGTGATGTGGCACTGCAACTTTTGAGGGCTTATATAATCCAAACCATTCGAGTTGGGATTCTTTTTTTAATTTCCTTGTTCTACTTTATTATGATGAATTGGAGTTTAAAATGTCAGTATGGACATAATACATTAATTTAATAAATAGCTAAAAAAAAATTTTTTTAAATTGTACTTGTATATGGACAAACAGTACCCATATGACGAGTTCTGCTTCTGTACTGACTTCTTGCCATATGAGCTCTTTGGTGAACTGCTGCTTTTCTTGTTGAAAACTTGTGAAGGACTTTGAATTTTAAGGGATTATTTTCACCTTTGTATAATTTATAAAGAAACCTACCCTAAAATATTTGCTCTGTTGCAATGTTAAGGAAAAATTATTATCATGTATGGTTCAAGTTAGCTAAACTCATGCTCTTCAGTATTTAGTATACTAAGACTAAGTAAAAATTAAATCAATACTTGATTGAGATCCCTGCCACAAATAGTTTGAGCCAAAAATATGAAAGCAAATGGAGGTATGTTAAAGGTTTGTTAGTTCTGATCAACTGATGGAGAGTGGTTCTTCTTTAGTTTGTATTTTGGACAACTCACAGACATTGATTAGATAATTCAATTTGTCAGGGACAACCAGTTCTTTTTTTAGCTGACAAAATGAATAACCAGCTAAAACCTCTTAAAAGTTGTTAAGACCACAGGATTTAATGAAAATCACAGCTTGTGCTTTGAAAATTGTCCCCAAATCACAATTTCAACATAAACACAATTCAGTGTACAAACTGTATTGTATAAACAATATAGCATATCACATATCATCACACACTGTATGCTGTTCTACTGTCCACCCACAACAAACACTGCTCCTTTTAACTGTGTTGTGACTTTGCTTCAGCCTTGAGTCTCTGCGTTGTCATGTCAGAAACATGTAAACAAAACTAATGTGTTATGTCACGTCATGTAATGTCCTCTGTCCTGCAGGTTGCAGAGACGTGTCAGCTGGCTGTTCGCCGTTTGGAGTGGCTGCAGAGTGGAGGAGAGAAACAATTAGAGGAAGGGAGCACAGATAAGAACCCCTACTGTTCTGTAGACCCAGCCCCTCCAGCAGTGAGGAAGAGTGTGTCAGAGCTGCGCTCCATCCTGTTGGATGAGAGTCTGCCACTCTTTGAACGCTACCGTGCCATGTTTGCACTTCGGAATCTGGGCAACGAGGATGCAGTGCTGGCACTGGGAGACGGTAAGATACACAGTCATATGCACTGGCTTACTATTGCATCTTTGTATTCATGCAGTCATGAGAAAACCCCAAAAAAGACCTGATTACCTTTAGTGATTTTCATGTTTTGACCCCAGTTTAAGGCTCAGTTTTCTTTGCGTCGAAACATGTGTATAACAATTAGCTTGGGAAACAGTTTAAATGCAAAATGGAAAATAACAATGCATTTTTGAGAGATGTTTGTTCTTTCAAACAGTGACGATGTGTTTCCTCAATGGGGTTTATGCTCCTTCATAAACAGAAAAAAAGGCCATGTAGTCAGAAGATTCAGAAGTGGAATGCACGTTTCTAATTTACATGGACATCATTACATTATTAACATGTTTGGCTCAAACTTCTTGTAAAACCTAATAGCACATTTAACAGTAATGGTAGACTTAACATGAGTGATATAATTAAAAGATAATTACAACATTCAAAAGTAGTGTTATGTTTCAAAAACAGCTACACAGTTGGTTATGGTTATAATGGCAAACTGCTGTTTTTGGTGTGAGAATTGCACTCATTCAAATCATGATTTTGATATGAAGATGAATTGTTTAGCTTAATGAAATGTATTAGCTGCAGCTGGGTTCTTCTTGCTGTGACTCTGGTAGAAGGCTCCATCGGAAACGGGAGTTAAGTGTTACTTCCCATTTAGGCGAATAGTGACTGAAGATGCCTTCTGCTTTTGACAGTATGAACTGCCTCTCAGCTTCCCAGTGAAGCAGCACTGTAATGTTGTTGACAATGTTTGGATCACCTGTCTTTTAACCTGTTTGTCTCCAGGCCTGCAGTGCTCCAGCGCTCTGTTCCGTCATGAGATTGGTTATGTCCTGGGTCAAATGCAGCACCCAGCAGCAGTACCAGCCTTGTGTGCAGCTCTGGAGCGTTCTGATGAGAGCCCCATGGTCCGGCACGAGGCAGCAGAGGCTCTGGGCTCCATTGGGAAAGAGGAGTGTCTGGCTGTGCTGCAGCGTTACCGGGAAGACAGAGAACGTGTCGTCAAAGAGAGCTGTGAGGTTGCTCTGGATATGCTGGATTATGAAAACAGCGACCAGTTCCAGTATGCAGATGGACTGGTTAGATTACAGGGTTAAAGGTCAATGTCAAAACTGAAGGGGCCTTCACTCAAATGTCTTCTTCATACTTTTACTATATACTATTGTATTTACAACATAGACAGCTTGACAACTCAGTGCTACGTCAACAAAACTACTGGATCTCTGGAATGAAGCTTTACATTATGAAAGAATACTCGGTACATGAATTCAATAATGAGTGCGGGAGTGAGCTCTCAGCTGTAGGATGTATAGGTGTTACAGTGGGGTGGGGCTGTGCACGGCCATTTCTGTAACTTTCCAAAACGGACAAGCAGACATTGACACCCACTTCATGCAGTGATTGGTCTGTGCAGAGATGAGAAAAGAGTCAGAGTTTGAACTTCACTCTCTAGCTCTTCTTCTTCTTTCATGACACAACTATTTCTGTGACTTTTCATGTGAACACTATGACTACCTCTTAGGAGAGACTGTCTGAAACATGCACTGTTATCCTCGAATTTAAACAATATGACGTCTTCCACCGTCCCCCCTCCCCTCTCTGTGACGGTTGGCTGAATTCACATACAACATGAAGCAAAGCTCATCAGTCCTTACTCTGGCAAATTTACGGTAATATTATTTGTTCTTTTTTTTGCAATAACTGATGTGTTCCCCAACTGAAACTGTGTCGGTGTCGCAGTGGAGTGTTTAACAACTCAGGGCTGATTTATCTACTTTTCGAGAAGCATTTTTTCATAATTTCCCTCCAGCCCACATACTTTTTTCTGCTATCATTTGCAGTTTTGATCCAAGCTATACTGTGGTGTGATCAGGTCTGCTGCCAGTTCATTCTTCTCTAAGGAATAAGCCAAAGAGCGATTTCTCTGTTGTGGATTTACAGTATGTTGGGAAGTACACAGCCCATAATGTTTGGAAGGTTCATTCCATTAATCTGCTGCAGAGTGTTGATTAGCACTCCTATTACTTCATCACCATGGAACGTATTAATTTACAGGTTGGAATACAATTAGCATCTTTTATCATGCACAGCCAGCTGTGTACTGTATATATAAAATTAAAATAATGTTGTATACATTTATGCTGTTGCTCATGATCTCAGTTTCACAAAATGTGTGTCCCCAAAATTATTTGTGCAAGGGAACCTTTCTTCACAGGGTCAGGGAACATACAGAAGCATTATGTCCATAATGTGAAAAAGCTCTGGGCTGAGACAAAGTGACACCAGTGAAGGAAATATTTAGAGTATGAGTATGGCCCTTCCTCACACAGTTAATTTAAGAATGAAGTCTGTCCTACTTTGTTGAAACCAAGTCTGTCTTATAGCTGTGTTGCACGTAACTTCCCTGTTTCAACTTCACATTCAGTGGTGGAAAGTAACTAAGTACATTTACCTAAGTACTGCACTGAAGTAGCCTACAATTTTGAGGTACTTGTACTTGAGTTTTTCCATTTGATGCTATTTTATACTTTCACTCCAAATATTGTATAATATTGTGTGAGGGAAATATTGTACTTTCTACTCCACTACATTTATTTGACAGCTTTAGTTACTTTTCAGAGGAAGATTTGACACAATGGATAATATAACAAGCTTTTAAAATACAACACATTGTCAAAGATGAAACCAGTGGTTTCCAACCTTTTTGGCTTTGACGTCTTACAAAAAGCAGTGTGTAGTCGGTTTCTGATGTGTGAGTTGTTAACAGCTCCATCAAAACATGATTTCATTTCAATAAATGTTCAAATGATCCAATATTTCACCAAAAATCAAAGATTAGAGAAAAATTCAAAAAGTGAAAACAGATTTGTTAATCAGAGCTTCCTGTCCCATTAATCATCTCATGACCCTCAGATTTATCTGGTGACCCTTTGGAGGGGCCCAACCCTTAGGTTGGGAACCACTGGACTAAACTAGCTAACTGTATATAAAGTAGTTAAAACTAGCGTCACTTCCAGCAGCTACAACAGTAACATGCTGCTTACACGGGGATGCTTCAGTATTAATAATTTAATGATGTCATAGTATATCAGTCAGAGGGTCCAAACAACTACTTTTACTGCAAATGTTTCATCAAGGACTTCTACTTGTAATGGAGTATTTTTATATTGCTGTATTGTTCCTTTTACTTAAGCAAAGGATCTGAGTACTTCTTCCACCACTGTTCACATTTCATTTGTCTGCCCATGGAAATCTAATTCCATTTGGTGATAGATGGAGTACTTTATTAAACCCAAAGCGAAATTTAAAAAAGAGATGCAAGATTTCATATTTTCAGTGTGGTTTGGAACGTTGAATTGAGGCCGCTCCTCCAATTTGTGATGTTGTGTATGGTCAAGGTGTGGCTGATCCGCTTTTAATTCAAATCAAACTACCAAACTACAAACACTTAGTGCTCGTTTCATGATATTTAATATCTTTCGTTTACATACAATTTAAGACGTGGTATATTTAAGCAATATTACACGAGAGTGTAAGCAAGCGCCTCGTTCCTGACCGCATCACTGTCGTGCCAATAATAAGGTAAAGCACACCCTCGAGTATAATATTGCGATTATAAATTTACCAACAAAATAAAATATATACACAAAATTTATTCATATTGTGGGGCAGTTCACTCTAAAAAATTAAAAAAAAAACTGTGCTTTTGTTATCTCCGTTTCCATGGAAACACATGGGGTATGACTAATACCTGGAAAACAATCACTCACGTCAGTAGAACCCTATGTAATAAAACCAAGATAACTATTCCAGCAAGTAGGTCGACCCTTAGTAACGACCAAGCATCAGAGGCGATTTCTGGTCCCTGTTAAGTCAGCCAGCCTTCAACTTCACCTAATGCTTTCTGGAGTTCGCGGCATTTCCCAAACTGAATAAATACCTCACATATAAACACAAAACCGCTTTGCTAGCTCAATCTCGTTTTAACTAAGATATCCGCTGAAAAAAGTAATTTTTCCATGGACAGATTTAGCTACTTTGTCCGCAAACTTCACAGACATTTTTAAGCTAGTAGTGCCGTGTCACCAGCACAGCTGATGGATAATGCTTGAGTAGAAGTGTGTGAGTAGAGTAGAACTTGTGTATGGGGATGCCAGGCAACGATAGAGAAGGGAGAAGGGCTCGGGTTTTGTGTGTGTGTGTGCGTGCGTGTGTAACTCGTCCCACAGTTCAATCCAGTTTCACAAACATAAAAGAAAGACAACAGAAAACTCCGCTCCGGGTTTTCACCTCAGACCCCCCCCCCCCCACCCTACAAAAAAACCCAAAACAAAACAAACGAAAGACACTAGCAAAGCAACACAGTAGATAAAAGAAAGCCAACACAAACGTCAAATGGGTCGGACCACCGTGTTTAACTATATATCTTCAAACATTAGTTACAGCTGAAAATGACAACAGAAAAAAACAAGTTTGCCAAGTTCACATATCTCCGCAATTCTAATCAACTACCAGACGTCTACCCAGAAGTGACTGTTGTTGTTAGCGCAACGTAACAGTCTGTAGTTCTAATGAATGGCAGAGTAATATTTTTAGTGATGAGGCTTTTTTCATTTGAGCACGGCTAAGTGTGTTGTCATGCTGATTTGAGCACGTTCTAAATGTCTAGTTGATCAGTCAGATTGCTTGGTCGGAACTACGTGTTGTATAATCGAAGATTAAATTATTATTATTATTATTATTATTATTATTATTATTATTATTATTATTATTGTTGTTGTTGATTGAGATCAACCTAGAGTTCCGTTTCTGACCGTTTTTTTCATCAGCGCGTGCCAGCGTCCACAGCCCTAGCATTCTGTTACTGTAACCATAGCAACAAGTTGGGGTCGACACTGCCGCTGCTTCCCCGTGACGCTGTTATAACATTGGTAATGTCAGATAACTACAAGTTTTAAACGTCTTTGACCGTCTTTTAGTTACCTTTAGTCAATTTTTGTTTCAAACTGACAGTCTGTTGAAAGAAAAACGTTCAGAAAGAGAAATAAACAAAGGTGAAGAACAATGGACACTCAGGATGGAAACCAGGACAGCAGTCAACAGAGACTGCAGGCAGCTGCCTCCTTCAAGGCTTTCATGTTGAAAAACAGCACCAAAAGCAACCTGGACCTGTAAGTAACGTGCGTGATGCCGTTAGCTCAGGGTTTCAGGACATGTTAGCTAGTTAGCGTGCTTGGGCACAGCATGGATGTATAAAGAGAACAGCATGTAACATAAAACAATAGCAATAGAGGAGCTTAAACCTGCAGAGAACCGCTAGGACTGCTCTCCTTTTTAAAAAACAAAACAAAACAACAACTTTAATTTCCTCTCTTCTGTCTTATATGTGATTGTTATATGATGCCTCTCTGTTGTCTTGAAAATAAGTGTTTAATATTGTACCATGCCATTTATGTTTGTATGAACTTTTCACACATTTCAATAAAGGTTCTGTAAAACAAAAAGCAATAGCATTAGCCCCACTAGTAAAATACAAAACACGAGATTATCACTCCAAAAACATATCGAAATAAACGCCTTACATTAAATATGTTATTTAAATTTGACGGTGTGTTTACATCAGATATGTAACACAAAACATGGAATTAAAAAAGTCCTAACTTCCAGGTAAGCTATCTACCAAGGGTCAACAGATGCACACGGCAGAATGAAGGTCGCAATTTTTGACACAGGCCGTCAGAAATTGTGACGTTACAGCAGGTATTCTGAATAAGGTTAAACAGGCTTTTGTGTAGTTGATACCTATGAAACAGTGCCCCCTACTGTCACAATTTACGGTAGTCAGAAAATGATATGTAACCTTACACCGATAATAGGCCATTGACAGGTTTAGTCAGTTATCTGGACTTTGCTGTGTAAATTAACTTCTAGAGCCACCTGAAAGATTCAACATTGAGTCATGATGATGGGCTACAAGGAATGATTCGTCGCTAATTTTTCCATTTATCCAATAAAATGCAATTTTTCCTAATCTGAAGGTGAGGTCTTTAAATAGCTTTTGTCTGATCAACAGTCCAAAACCCAATGATATTTCAGTGTTATGTTAATTAAAATGATATATAGAAACACTGAAAATTCTCACTTGTGAGAAACAAGAGACACCAATGCTTAAATTAAATGATGAAATCATTTGTTTATTATCAAACTTGTCAGTGATTATTTTCTGTTGTCTGACTAATAAATTAATCAACTAAGCATTTCAGCACTTTACTAAAAAATGAAATACACAAAATGATGATTGTCATCAGTAACTTTTCAGGTCTGAAGTTTATATTCAGCTGCTCCAGTGATTTTGGACAATAGGGTCAACTCAGCTAGAGATGATGATGTCATTTGGTGACAACCGGTGTACTTCCACTGATATTGGTTACTTATAGTCATTAATGCTGGTTTATAGCTATGAAATAGAACATGCGTGTCCCATTATGGCTGGTACCCATTGCTAACCATCTTCTCAGGATAATGACTGTTCTTTACACTGGTTAATTGGTATTATGCTTATGTGCTTATTCTCTGCTTATAGTATGTATCCGTTCTTAACAATAATAAATACAAATAAACATAGCGATTGATGTTTCATACATATATATGTGTATATATATATATATAGTAGCAACTGTTTGTTGAGCTGCCTGTTGGTCTTAAGGGAGACATTTGTTCAAATTCACAAAATAAAACACTAAAGCTATACAACCTTGTAGAAATTATATGTGTGAATTCCATTTCTGGTTGGACATTTTCTTAAAAATTAACATAGGATGGTGCAACTGTAAGGAAGTAATGTTGTTCTTTTATGTTACAGCTATGACCACCTCACCCAGTTGCTGATCAAGGTCATGGATGAGCATCCACAGAATGTGGTAGATGTGATTGAGGATATGAGCTATGATGTGAAGCGGGGATTATTTGAAGACAAGTGGAGCACCTTGCGAGACCTTCCACAGACTACAGCTGCTGAGCGGCTGGCTGAACATCAGCGCCTGCTGTTTTCTCGGCCAGAAGAGGCTGACCATGAGGAGGAGCTGGTAATGGCCATGTAAACTTACACATTTGTTTTGGTGATTTGTAGGGGAAAGGGCACATAGACATTTCAGCTTACCTGTGCAACATTAGATTGAGAATTGAAAGTGTAGATTTCTCATGAAGCCAGGTTACATATCATTCAACAGCATTTTATTGATATTAAATCTGTTCTCTGGTGTTAGATGTGAATGCCTTCCTGGATCTTTCTCTGGTCAGAGATCTAAAACTTGTCACATGTGGAAATATAGCCATTATAATGTAAATAAGACCCTTACAAGCCTTTTCACCTGAAAATATATTAAAATAATATGTGGTTTATGTTATGTAACGTGGTTTATCTGTCTTCCATCAGGTGGAAACACCTCTTCCTAATGTAAGTGAGATTGGCTTCTACATGGAGCAGGCTGGAGTGGGTCTGGGCAGAGAGGAGATGCAGAGGGTCTTCCTTGCACTCAAGCAGCTTGTTGAGTCCCAGGCACTGCAGCGCTGCCGACTGTGGGGCAAGATTCTGGGCACAGAGAGCAGCTATATCATTGCTGAAGCTGAGTACAGAGAGGGTGAGGAAGAGGAAGAGCAGAATGCAGAGGAAGCAGCCAAGGAAGAGGAGAGAGAGGCTGAGACTCATGAGAATGAGGTGGGGAAGTGGAAAGTACTTCTTTAATCAGTCTTCTTTATTTATGTTTTCTTTAATCTTTGCGCAATTATTTAATCTGTTCATTCAAACTTATTGCTTCCTCCATGTTTACCTGTTTACCTAGTAAATTCAATTTAATGTTCATTTCCACAGCATTGATTCCATTAATACAACCACTCTTCTGCTCTCATTTCTTGCAATGGTTCTGTTCATTGTCTGACTGTGTCCCTAGCTGCCATTCTCCACTGGTCCTCCAGAGGCCCTCAGACTTTTCTCCCTTTTTGTTTGGACTGGACTGGGTGGGAGAAAGCTGTTTTGAGTTGTATCTTTAAAGACTTCTGGCATGATATCATTTAAGATGCCTTTATTAGTTAGACTGTATTCATTGTGTTTCTGGGTTTTGGTTTTCTGTTTGCCCTGTGTTTTTCCTCCTGTGTTCATGTACTCCTCCTCAGCCTGCTTTTCCCTCCACACCTGCCCTGTGTCTTCTTCAGCCAATCAGCTCTTTTACTGTTCTCCTGTTCCACCTGCACCTCATCCCCTCGTCAGTTTAGATTGTATTTAAATCCTGGTTTTCAGTTCAGTTTTGTTGGATCCTCTGTTCAATTTGTTCAGCCCTGCGTTGTTCAGTTTTGCTTTTGACTTGCCAGCTTTGTTTTTGCCTTCACAAGCCCAGAATAAATATGTTATTCTTCAGCCTTGCTCAGCCTGAAGTCGCATGCATTTGGGTCCACCTACTCCGCTCTGCATAACAGAAGGATCCGACCAGTCATGAACCCAGCAGGGCAACAACTTTTTTCTAAAAAAGTTTCTGAGTTTGATTGGACTGTGGCAAAACTCATTGCCTCTCACTCTCATTAACGTACACCGCTCCTGGAGACGATCTGTGTACAGCAGCAGTATTTCAAGGAGAGGCCGTGGGCAAGCCATTTTGTTCCCTACCTGGATGTCATCCGTGATAAGCTCAACCATTTCCTGCAGACCAGCTCACTTGACTCTCCTATAGTGTCCAAGCCTGCACTCCAATCTGTTCACAACCAACCTGTCACTCAGATAGTCAGGCTCAGTTATATGGCATCATATTATATTATATTACGGCACTGGGGAGACCTCAATTTGCCAGACAAGCCTCCAAGCCTGTCAGCCACCAGCAGCCATACTATCTTGTTTCCTCCAAGCCTGTCACTCCTGCCTCCTCTTCACTTTGGCCTGCACCTGGGACTGCTAGCCTCTAGTCTACCTCTGCCTCTGAGTCGGCTAGCCTCCTGCCTCATCATGCTCCTCCAAGTCCAGCCCCAGTCCCCACAGACACTGTTGACTGGACAAGGCAACCAAGAATGGACCCAGGCATATCAACTTCTCTTTTTGGAAAAGATAGTGGTGCTTTTTATCACCACTCCTCAGCGCAAGCCTCAGCTGTGGAGGGAGGTCTGGATCCAGAGCAAGTATTTGCAGACAGGCCATGGATGAGACTTCTGTATCCCCAATATGACACCTTTCTGGAGTGTTACCTGCAGTCCAGCCCAGCTCCTTCATCTGAAGTCCCCAGCTCGACAGAGTCTCCACTCCCCAGCACCGCAGAGTCTCCGCTGCCCAACACCACAAAGTCTCCACTGCCCAGCGCCACAAAGACTCAGCCCCTGGTTCCCAGCTGTCAGCTCAAGCACCAGCCCTAGAAGCAGCCCTTCCTGCTGTTGCTGCTGTTTGTTGTTGCTAGTCATGTATCTATTGTTGTTGTTGTTGTTGTCGCTCTGCTTCTCTGTGTCCCCACCCCCCCACCCCCTTCTCTCTCTCTCAACCTAACCGGTCAAAGCAGATAGCCGCCCACCTAGAGTCGGGTTCTGCTTGAGGTTTCTTCCTGTTAAAGGGGAATTTTTCCTCACCACTGTCGCCAAGTGGTTGCTCATGGGGAACACCTAGAAATCCCATGCTAGCACCCATAGATCTCTTATTTCATTTTTTAAAAAACCTTCTGAGCACTTCTACTGTATCACTGAACACGCTCTTAGTAGTCTGTTTGGATATGCTTACAGGATATGTCCTTTAACTCCCACATAAATCAAATCTCAAGGACTGCCTTTTTTCACTTAAGTAATATCTCAAAAATCAGGCACATCCTGTCCCAAAAAGATGCAGAACAACTAGTCCACGCATTTGTTACTTCTAGGCTGGATTATTGCGATTCCTTATTATCAGGCTGCCCTAACAAGTCTCTAAAGACTCTCCAGCTGGTCCAGAATGCAGCTGCACGTGTACTGACTAAAACTAGAAAAAGAGATCACATTTCTCCCATTTTAGCTTCGCTACATTGGCTTCCTGTAAAATCTAGAATAGAATTTAAAATCCTTCTCCTAACTTACAAAGCTCTTAATTGTCAGGCACCATCATATCATGAAGAGCTCATAGTACCGTATTATCCCACTAGAACACTGCGCTCCCAGAATGCAGGCTTACTGGTGGTTCCTACAGTCTTTAAAAGTAGTAGGCTTAAAACTTTCCTTTTTGTAGTTAGGGCCGACCAGGCTCGCCTTGGATCAGCCCTTAGTTATGCTGCTAGAGGCCTAGACTGCTGGGGGACTTCACATGATGCACTGAGCTCCTCTCTCCTCCTCCTCCTCCTCTCCATCTGTATGCATTCATGTAACATCAATGCATGTCACAAACTTTGCTTCTTCCCCGGAGTTTTTTTTTGTGCTTTCTCATCTCGCAGGAAACCCTGGGTTCTGGGCTGAGCCTTCGCGGTCTTTCACAGTCCTGTTGGCATCCTTCCCTAGCTGCTGATGTGTCGTTGTTGTTATGATTGTTGTTATTCTGTCCCCCCCCCTTTCCCTCTTTCTTTCTCTCTCTCAACCCAACCGGTCAAAGCAGATGGCCGCCCACCTAGAGCCGGGTTCTGCTTGAGGTTTCTACCCATTAAAGGGGAGTTTTTCCTTACCGCTGTCGCCAAGTGCTTGCTCATGGGGGAATTGTTGGGTCTCTGTAAATTAAAGAGTACGGTCTTGACCTGCTCTATGTGGAAAGTGCCTTGAGATGACTTTTGTTGTGATTTGGCGCTATATAAATAAAGATTGATTGATTGATTACAGCGGCTGTGGCTCAGGAGGTTGTCCACTAATTGGAAGATGGGCGGTTCGATTCCCTGCTCCTCCAGTCTGCATGTCGAAGTGTGCTTGGGCAAGATACTGAACCCCAAATTGCTCTTTATGGCTGTGCCATCAGTGTATGAATGTTTGTGAATGGTTAGTTCCCCCTGATGGGCAGGTTGGGACCTTGTATGGTAGCCCCTGTACCCATTCAGCGTATGAATGTGTGTGTGAATGGGTGAATGTGACGTGTAGTATAAAAGCACTTTGAGTGGTTGGAAGACTAGAAAGGCACTATATAAGTACAGTCTATTTACCATTTTACAGTTTTTGATGACATCATAAGGGTTATTTCCTAAATTTTTGAAAGCTTCTTCCAGAGTGTCCTTTAATCTTTACAAGTTAAAGAAGAAGAAATTAATTGGCTAGGAGTGATTTTTCTTATCTTGTGGTGGCTTTGTTTTCAGATGGATCCATTTCCTCAGTCGACCTATAAACCCCCACCAGCTGTGCCAAAGGAGGCAATAGGAACAGGTGCTAACAAGTTTCTTTACTATGTGTGCAAAGAGCCTGCTCTACCATGGGTGAAGCTTCCTTCAGTCAGTCCTGCCCAGATAACTGTTGCTCGCCAGATCCGTAAATTCTTCACTGGGAGACTGGATGCTCCAGTTGTTAGCTACCCGCCTTTCCCTGGGAATGAAGCCAACTATTTGAGAGCGCAGATCGCTCGGATCTCTGCTGGCACTCAAGTCAGCCCCCAGGGCTTCTACCAGGCTGGGGAGGAGGAAGGTGATGAGGAAGAGGAGGCACCACGGGACAGCTATGAAGTGAATCCTGACTTTGAGGGTGTTCCAGTCTCTGAAATGGCTGAGTCTTTGTCTGCCTGGGTGCATCATGTTCAACACATCCTGAAGCAGGTACAAGTCTGATCAAAGCAGCCTTTTCTCTGTTGGTACAGTAGGTGAGCTTTTCTAATGTGCAAGCATGGACTCCTTTAGGGTCGCTGTACTTGGGTGAACCTGGCTGTGAAACCAGGAGAAGAATCTAATGAGGAAGGAGAGGCTGAGGAAAAGGAAGAGGAGCCGGATGAGCCTGAGCCAGAGGTCGGACCCCCTCTGCTCACTCCCCTCTCCCAAGACATAGGTCAGTCTTTGATTTTGGCCATTTTCGTTTGAAACCAGTAAAGGTAAACAAGTAATTCATTTTCACTGGGGATAGGAGGACCTGTTTCCCTCACTTTTTAAAATACACTACAGGCAGCTGTCCAGCTACTCTGTTCACATCACACAGCCCAATAGAGCTTAAAATAGAGGGAATGGTTAGCATTATTACATGATTAATATAGCAGGTTTGACTATAATCGTACACATTGTTTATTGGCCCAGGGCTGATAATTAGACTGTTGTTGAAGTTGACCGTTTCTTTTCAATGATCTGTTGGTTCTGTGCTGATGATGAGGTGTTGAATTGAGGGAACTCAGATAGCCATAAAATTATCTCCTGTGCCGCTCCTCCATGTGGTTTCTGTGGTTGCAGTGGTCACACAGCAAGCTCAAAGTTCAGCCATCATCAACTCAGACAGCTGTCATGGAAATTCTTTTGACTGATGTATCAAATCTCTTACTTCATGTAGCATGAAGAGAAGGACACTACAGCATTGTGTTCTTTGGCCACCATCTTCAGGATGCTGGCTATTATACCATCATGAAAACAAGATAAAGGAAACACTTCCTGCTTAGTTAGCTACAGTTTACCAATAGAATGGCCTGGTTCATACTAGTTGCTGCATACATTCTGGTTGTTAATCAGTTATATTTAACTGGTAGGGCTGATTGCCCTCAGCACTTCCTCTGTGCCGATAACTAGTCAGTAGATTTCCGCTGGCTCTCTTATTAGCTGACAGAGGCAAGTACCATTGATTTTCCACTAAGGTAACACATGCAACAATAGAATTAACACAGAAATGGCAGCTACTTGCTGCTGTTGTGTTTATATTAAGAGACAATGGCAGCTACAGCAACTGCTTGCTGTCTGAAAGCGAAGGACATCACTCTTTGTGGTAATGGTAAAAATACAATATAATCTATTATAAAACATCAGCTCTGTACCAGTGAAAATAAATGAAATTTTAGGTAGGGTTAGTGCACTGAATAATGCAACAATTGACATTACTGGTAATTTTTGTTTGAACACTTTTATAGCATTGACACACTAACTTTTTTTGGTTGATGAACCTATGACTTTATTTTATCCCCTCCACTTCTGAAACCAAACCTATGTTCTTGGAGGCATCTAACTGTTTTTAGTGTTTGTGCCTCAGAATTGTTCAACACCCCTCCCTGGAGCTCCAAGATTTCCTCCGCTCTCACCTCTCAGCATGCAGTAGCTGTGCTGCGTTCCAACCTCTGGCCAGGAGCATGTGCATATGCTTGTGGAAAGTATGTGAAAAAAACAGAACATTCTGACTGCCTTTGTTTGATTTCTCACAGTATACTGAAGGCAAGGTTGCAATTTACAAACAACCATGTGCTGTCTCTTCCTTTAGGAAGTTTGAGAACATATATGTTGGATGGGGTCTGAAGTATTCAGGGGAAGGGTACAGCCCACCAGTCCCCCCGCTACCACAGAAGGAGTGTCCCAGTGGACCAGAAATCACAGAGGCCCTGGACCCAACGCTGGAGGAGGAGCAGGCACTGCAAGAAGCTTTAGAGGAGCAGCAAGCTGCCCAGGGGGAGATGATGGACACAGACGAAGAAGAGGAGGAAGATGATGACTGAGAAGAGAGTCACACATTTTAAATAACTATTTGATCTGTCAAGTATTTATTTGTAAGTCAATGGCCAAATAAATCAGTTTGCTCGGTGGCATGGTTTGAAGTTGTAAAGTCATCTAAATACAGCACAGTTCAAACTTTGAAGATGGCAGTGGTGTACAGATGAGGCAAAGCTTACAATGATCCACAAAATGATCATATAAAAAATATAAAAAATATTCATCTTATGATTTGTAGAAGTAACAAAAGAAGTTAACCAAGTTAAAAGAAGTTAACCAAGAAGTTAGATGACCAGCCCAAACAGGCTTACAAGGCAGACAATCAATTTCCATGTAAATAGGTGTAAGGCCAAAAATACAAATTATAGGAGAACACGAATAGTATATTTTGTATGCCTACATACTTAAAATGCATCAAATAAACTGATCTCATATTGTATGTGTGTTATTCAGTCTAGTTTGCCTAATTTTCCAAGTTTTAGAAATAAAACTATTCCATACTTTGCCACTCAGTCCAACCTCTCATTTTCATCAAACCAAAATAATTCCGGATTTTTGTTCTGCATTCTTATAACAGTGCACACAAGTTATCATATAAATAGCCTACAGAAAAACCAAGTGCAATTTATTTTCATCATATTCCATCTCCACTGTCCTCCTAACAAATATCTTATATTTTTTGAATAATTGAATGTGTGTTCTCTTGTTTGCGCACATAGATGTTTAATTTTAGTGTACACTTTTTTATAGCACTCATAAAACTAGACAGTGATAACCGGCATAAACTTGGCACTTGAAAGGGTTGGCGTACACATATGATATAAACACAACCCCTCTTTTGAAATGAATTACTCTATCAATAAGGATACTCACCTGCAGGAAGTACTTCCTTCAAATAAACAGATCATAATTATCTTAGAGCAAATGTTTTTAGGGCAGTTTATCTCCCATGTAAATAATCCCCTTCCCCATGGTATAAATTTACCAATCCACAACAGTTTTAAGTGAGGTTGAAATAACTAAATATTTACTCCTAGCACTTATATTTATTTTTTAATACTAACCCACGGTGTGATCTCTTTTTTGTTTGTGTTTTAAATGATTTTAGCATTTATTTTGACTTACAGTTCTTATATATTCCTAGTTTAATGAAATTGCTTCTCTTTTTATATTTTATTTAGTTTTTTAAAACTGCTATTTTAATATTGCTTTTTAATTTAATGGGCTGAATTAAAGATGAACTATAGGAGGCCAGCAGTTTTATAAACAATCTCTCCTCTGTCCCTCCAGAGCTACTGTACCAAATGAATTTTATGGTGTTTAGTAAACCTGAGATGGATTTTATTACGGCATATTTAAATTTTTTTACTCACCTTCAAGTTCGGGGCACAGTGCAGCTGGATAATAAATAAAAGCAACAAAAATTAAACCAGTAGGGGCAAACCTAAAACTCAAAATGTTAATAACCTTCAAATATTTATGAATATGGTATAAAACTCAAAAATTCTAAATTCCGTTAAAAAAATGGAAATCCACGACATGGTTAAATTTATACATTCAGAAACAGGGTTAAAATGACTCAAATAATACATTTTTAAAAAATGACCACATTAAAATCATAAATTCAGCAACATGGTAAAAAGGACCTTTTTGAAAAAAAGTGAGAACAAACAGTATTATAAACAGGATGAGCAGCAATAACGTTAAATAACAAAATATTTACAAACAAATTACATCAGGAGGATTATATGAACAATAAAACAGAAGCAATAACTTTTTTTCTAAATGCTGCTAAAATTCCAAAATTCATGTTTAAGATCAATTCATAAATTTTTACAGGGTTAAGATGACTTAAAATTAAAATTATAGGAAAACAGGCCTAAAAAGTTCAACTTCCGTGTATAAAATTACCTGGATCTTTCGGGATCATTGGGCCCATGGATCATTGGAGCAAGCGCACTGGTGATTTTCACCGGCCGAGCCGGCTACTTCCGATTTAGCCCTCTGGATAATTTTTGAATGGGGATAAAACAATCAAATTGGCTTCACAGCCTGGCGCTGTTCCTGGGGGCTTGCTGTAGCGATTTGACCATCACCATCTTGGATTTGGCCGTCGCCATGTTTGATTTTTGGAGCCAGAAGTGACCATATTTGGACAAAAGGGTGGACCTGACCATGGCGCTAGCTGCTAGCTTGGTTAGCACGGTGCATTTACAATCTATGGTTAACAATGATAATGCTAATGCTATTTTCCGCTAGCAAAAAACCATTCAAACAAAATGTACTCACTGGAAAAACTGAACATCTGACTCCTTAGAGGGTGTTTTATCACAACCAAACACTGAACAAGAGTTTTTAGGCAAACAAGTGTTACAATTAACTTTTATGAACTGAAAACACACTGTGAAATAGCAGCAGCCATGCCTATACTCTGTGAATCTGGGGTTATGCCATGGTTATGTTATGTAATCAACATTGTCACTGTGGTAGCAGCTTGTCAATCACAACATAGCCACGCCCCAAAGCATACACTGCTTTATCATCTGTTTCACTCTAAATGGGCCCATAATTTACAAAATGAATATCATGATGCATTGAAGAAGACTTTATACGCGATTGAGAACATAAACTCATTAGGAAAGTGTTTACTGAGGTAATAAATCAAGTGAGAAATAGGGTCATTTTCTTATAGACTTCCATACAATCGGACTTCTTTTCAGCCAGTAGAGTCACTGCTTGCTGGCCATTAGAAAGAATGCAAGTTTAAGGCACTGGCTTAATTTTTTAGACCAGGAGCTATGCGTTTTATGGACATCCGCATACCTCCAATTTGTTGTGACTGTGTGGACTTCTTTCTGTAGATGCCAATCTACTGCGCATGTGTGGAACTCATCCTCCAAATGGATTCCAGAAAGTAGTATAAAAAGAGCTACCACACATCTGTGGTGTCCACAGCTGTCCATGTACGTGTCTGCTTGGGAGTATATCTGTGCTCTTAGCTGCTGATGCCTGCAGGCCTAGCCATTGATGCAGTATCCGATAATTATGAAGCTGCTCTTTACAACATGAAACGTTTTAATACCTCCAAAACACTTGGTTGTTATTGTGATCATTTTTTATTAATTGTCACCTAAATGAGGCAATTGAAACCCTTTGTAACGCCCTCTGTAATCCTATTAAAAACAGTGTGGAGATATTATACAGTGTAAGATACAACTGATACAAGCTGATACTTGCGCGTTAGTTTCTATTAAGGGTAAGTATTAATGCTCTTGTCGGTATTAGATACATATACTAGTTTTGTTACAGCCTGATACATTATAGCAAACTTTACAATGTTGTGATGTGAACACAGAGTTAGATATTATAGCTAATGCCCATAGATAAATACATCTATATTTGTATCTATAAGCTAACGTTGGTCACTCAACAAGACATCTGCCCAGTTCTCCACTGCTTCTCCTTGCACCATAACTCAATTTCTCTCCTCTGACCATTATTTCTTCTAACCCTGGACTATTCCTGGTCTCGTGGATGTCTAGCAGGCTCATAATTATAAGGCTGTGGTCCATCATATGTGTATGAATAAACATTTTCAACATCTTAAGTGTCAAAGTTAACCCTAAGATCCATTCATTTTTTATTGTTCAAATTTACAGCTCTCCCTTTTGTTACGTCACTTCTGGTTTGGCTTTTTTAGATGGAGAAGTAAAATCTAGTTTCCACATAATTTTATTATATTCACTGGGGTCTCCAACCTGCAAGTTACTCTTTAACATAGTTGCTTTTTAACTTCAAACATGCTGGCTGGCTGCTGTTTGTTCTTCATGCAGAATGTCATCATTCTGCATGTAATCTTTAATCCCTTATCCTGAAAAAACAAACCAGGATCTCTTGCTTGTAAGTGCATTGATGTTCCTACTGTGTGGGTTGACGTGCAGTTCCTCAGTTTTGTGTTACACTCACTTCACTTAACGAGGATTTTGTGGACAGTGAATAGTAATGTGAGAATGTGTGTGTGTGTGTGTGTGAAGCTTTCAAGCTGCAGAACTGTCATGCTGTTATTCCTCCTCCCATATGATTACAGTCAATCAGAGCTTTATTCATCTCCTCGGATTGGACTATGAGAGCAAAAATATTGAAATTTAGTGCTTACATGGTTGTGTTAATGGTACACACATACCATTAACACAACCACATAATGTGGGAAGAAAGGTTGTGATGGGAGCGATTCAAATGTCATCAGAGTTTAATTTACTGAACTTACATGCTGATCATCCTACTTTAATTTGATCCATAATAACAGTTAAACACATTTATATTTTACATCATTTATCATCATTTCCATTCAGTCACATGTGAGGCTGAAAATTCCTGAGCGTCGGGTTTGATATGAGTTACATCATTTCCATTTTTCCTGAAACATTTAGCCAAATAAATATTTTCCAGTGTTCAAAAGACACTCTGATCATATTCTGGATCTGGATCTAAATAATGAATTCAGATATTATATATCAAAAAATACAGATGCAAATAATCAATAAATAGTATAAACTCATTCTGAGAGTAGAAATGGTTCCTGTGCCTCTGAGCAGGACACAGTACACATTGTAAATACAGAATACAGGTTTTTATGTATGTTTGTTTTTTATTTAGGTGTTTGTAAACAGGTAACACGCTGCAGAGAGGAAACAGCTGCTGGCAGTGATAACTGTGCACCTTTATTAGTATTATCACAGTGCACATGTGTGCAGACACAAACTCCATCAGAAGTTTCCACAGCTGTTAAAAACGACTGACAGCTGATTCGGTTGTGATCAGCTGCCGCCGTCATCAGAAACAGACGTTGCTTCACGTGACACTTAAGAGGAAAGAATGTCTCATGTCCCTAAAACAAATGTCCTTGTTTCTTCTCTCCCCGCTTGGTTCCCTTGTGTCTCTCCATGCATCCACGGTGGGAGGGACTAAGACGCAAGGAAAAGATGCAAGTGAGGGAAACGATGATGCAATTTCAGAGACTTGGGATGCACCCATAGACTGTATATAGAGATGCACATAGCGAGGTGTGATTTCACCCATTTGTGTACATTGGAGCCAGTTTTAAAGCCCAGAGTTACAGCATATGGTCAGTGCCATCTTTTCTGTTTGGCCAGCACCTCTCAAAGAAGGCATGCAAGATGTTGCTTTTCATGCTCTGGAAACACACCCCACTTCCGCAGACCCAAGCTAATGCTAGCTTACTGGGAACTCTGAGTGCTGCACACTTGGGCTAACATTAGCTAAATTGTGTTAACAGGGCAGGTATCATAATCAAGTAACATTAAACTTAGTGAAATATTGCAACAATAGTCTTGACTCAGTGTGAGTCCTGCAGTCGGGGAGAGCAACAGGTGAGCCAACTGTCAATCAGTCGTCAATCAATGCCCACACGGCAGACATCAGAGCTACTATAAGTCCTCAAATCCTCAAAGAGCAATAATTTCTAAAATGACCACTTGCACACTTATTAGAGGGCCTATATTTAGCAATTGAGACCATAATGACTGACTGAAAAATGTGTGACCCACTCTTGGTTAATCATTAAATCTGTCAGCCTGATTCTCATATCATCCCATCACTGAGTCACTGTTTATCTTTCAGTCTCATGGTACAACTCCTAACCTTGACATACTGCATTTTGAAATTCAGTGTGTTCACGTTACGGGTGTGGAAAGAGCCTGTACAGCTTACTTTTAGCAGTTGTCTGTGAAACAAGTTTTCAAAGCTGCTGAAGTGCAGACTGAAGAATAAGTATCACCTTTTAAAGTTATAACCATTCAGTACAGGGACCAGGGACTGTTGAGCCCCTGGCACTTCCGTGCTCCGTGCCCTAATAATAATTAAAGCTGCAAGCAGCAATGAATTGCACCTCGTGTCTTTCAGAGGGAGCGGCAGCCGTGGTATCACTTTTGGAGGTCTTTTGACATGGCTCTGAATTGACAGGATTATCGGACACTGTGTGAATGTGTGAAATATTATTTCCTGTGTGCAGTATGTGGGGCTGGACATGACCCATTAAATATTGTGTATACATTAGATGAACTATGTGTCATTTAGGCTTCACTTCCTGTTGCCCAGAGGCAATACTACATAAATGAAATATTAATGCAGCATTACATTTACCAGAGGACAACTGACATGGGTATATATTTTCATGAATATTGACATTGCATGAAGGAGATAATTATCACTTCCTGTGTTCACTATGTGGAGCAAGCAAACACCCACTAATTAAACATCATATTGCTGTATATCATGTGTAGACCACACCACGTAAATTTCATGTAAATCGGATGATTTTTGTCACATAAGGCCAACTTCCTGTTGTCAGTAACTGGCACTCTGAATATGACTCAATATTGACAATATTGACATGTTGATGTGTTCAAGTCTGGACTCTTATTAAGCATGAGAAACTTGGGGCAAACTGGATAATGTAAATCTTTGGGGCGTCTTTAGATGTCATTTGAAGTTGCTTGGGTTAAATCTCTTGGAGGAGTTTGTTAAAATACAACACCTGTCAATGGCTTCACTTTGCAAAAAAAAATGCAAAGTAGATTCAAAATGGCTGACTAGCAATGATGAACAGGCCCTCGCACCTCATCCGCGTCGGATGGAGTGGCAGCCGTGGTATCAATACTGGAGGTCAGTTGACAGGGCTCTGAATTGTCAGGATTATTGGACACTGTGTGAATGGGTAAAATATTATTTCTGGCGTGCAGTATGTGGTGCTGGATAGGACTTAGTAGAAAACGTTTGTACATTTGATGAACTATGTGTCATGTAGGTCCTCCTGTTGCATGAACGCTATACTACTTAAGTGAAATATTAATGCGGCAATACATTTACCAGAAGTCAACTGACATGGATAGACATTTTCACGAATATTGGACATTACTTGTAGGAGATAACTATCACTTCCTGTGTCCACGTGTGGTGCTAGAGAACACCCACTAAATATACATCATGTTGCTGTATATCATATGTAGACCACACCATGTAAATCAGATGATGTTTGTCAAATAAGGCTGATTTCCTATTGTCAGTAGGTGGCGCTATGAAGAGTCAGGCCTGGACTCAAACATGAGAAATTTGGGGCAGACTGGACAATGTAAAGCTGAGTTACAACAACTTCTTGTGGGCAAAATTGCCAAGGGTATTCCATGAAAACAAAAAAGCTTTGCAATTTAGCATTGCAAAGGTCTTTAGATGTAACCTACCAAATTTGAAGTCTCTTGGGTCAAATTTCTAAGTGGAGTTCGTTAAAATACAAAACCTGTCAATGGCTTCACTGTGCTGGCTGACCTCCTGTTGGACTTACTGTATGGCTCCAAGAGACTTTTATTTTAAGTCTGGAGATGATACATCTGCGTACCAAATTTCATAAATCTAAGTCAGAATTAAAGGTGGGGGCTTTGACTTTGAAATTTTCTAGGGGGCACCCTTGACCCATTTTTTCACACCCATATCTGACATCAAATTACACCACTTGCATGTGCAAAGTTTTGTGAGTTTTTGAGCACCCCTGGCACCTCAAAAATGCGAAAAGTAATTAGGGGGCACTTACGAGCCAAAATGCCATGCCCAAGCCCAATTTTGATACTAATTAAAGAATTTATTAGTTCGAACACATATTCAAAGTTTTGTTAGTTTTCACACATCCTAAAGGCATCAAACATGTTCGTAAAATGAAAATTTACATACAAAGTCCAGAATTGCTGACTTCCTGCTGGGCAAAAAATTTTGAAAAAATATGTACTTTTAGTGCCCTGGCACTTTCCTGCTCAGGCCCTAGTAATCCCTTCAAAAACAATAGGTTCCTCGTACTTACAGTGCCAGCGACCCTTGGGCCCCTGGCACTTTTGTGCTCTGGCCCTAATAAAATAATAATAATCTTTCGAAAAACAATAGGGACTTTGCAATAGGGACTTTGCACCAGTCAGTGCTCGGCCCTAATAATAATAACATTATTAATAATCTTGATAATAATAATAATAATAATAATAATAATAATAATCTAAAAACAATAGGGCCTTCATACCACTCAGTGCACGGGCCCTAATAATATTCTTTCGAATTACAATAGGGTCCTCGCAGCACTTGGTGCTCGGGCCCTAATTATAGTCTTTACAGAAATAATAGGTTCTTTGCACTCTCAGTGCCAGGAACCCAATGGTCATGCTTGGGCCCTAAATATTGTATAGCTGGGAAGAGTGTGTGTGTTTGGTGGGGGATGAGTAAGTCTGTGTGAACGGAAAAGAGAGAGAGAGAGAAAGAGAGAGAGAGAGAGAGAGAGACTGTAGCTGTGTCTCAATTCAGGGGCCGCATCCTTCAAAGGCTGCATTTGAAGACCGAATGCGTCACAGTGCTGTGACCAAGGCAGTCCCATTTCAAAGGCTCCCTCAAATGTGGCTGGGAAATGCAGCCTTCTTTTCCTGAATTTAGAGCCAACAGATGTATCCTTCATGGCCCAACCCATCCCAGAATGCATTTTCACACCAATGGGCAGCAATCCAGGCTAAGCTGTTGTAATTTTCACTGTGGGACTGTTGATATGTCACTTTATTGAGTTTTCATATTTTTTCAGGTGAGAAAGTAACCATTTAGAGTCTCATTATGTGGTCAGTTTATCCAAATAATGCATGTTTGGATATTTGCTCCAGCATTTTCAGAGATGTGAGGTGCCACTGGTCGGGTGAGGCCAGCCGGTCATCTCAGCTGCTAGCAGCCTAACTCCTGGCATGATCGGCCAGGCAATGTTCGTCATCATTGCAGGGAGAATATGATCTGATGAACTATATGTGCAGCTCTTTGGTAATTTACCACTGGGTCTAATGTCTCCGCAGCATTTTGATATATGATATAATTCCTTTTGGAAGATAAATGTTGGTCTCACAGATGAAATCTAACAATTGTAACTGCCACATTAGTTTGTCAGAATGTAAAGTGAAGCTTCATGCTTTTACTGGACAGAACAACAGCGCTGCCTCTGGGGCTCGACAAATAACACCCCATTTCAATAAATATAAATGTACTAAAATGAACAGATCAATCTATATTAAATTTTGTTTTATTAAGCTACATAACAGTTTGGATTTCTATTACAGCTACATTATAGACTCAGTAACATAATGTACTACATCTCTGTGATTGAGGTTTTTTTTTTTTTGAGAAAAAAGTATTAGTGAAGCTTTGGTGAGCTTTTTCAGCTCATGAAGGAAGACATGAGGTTGCAGAAAAAGGCAGAGGAGAAGAGAGCATAGGAGAGCAAAGAGAGAATGGACAGGCTCTTCTCTTACTCAAGAGATTAGTTGAAAAATAGGAAGAGAGGTGCTGGTTGACTCAGTATGAGCTGGGCCGATGACAGTGTTAGAGCAGTGTGTTGCCACACAGTCATTGGTGAAGAGGGCATACCGGACTCCAATGCTGATCATGACGTGGAAGAAGTGATGTCACCAAGCCTAACCCTCTGGGACCTGTTTGTCAGGAAATCCAGGATCCAGCTGCATAGGGCACTGCTGAGTCCAAGGTCCCTGAGCTTGATGACCAGCTGAGAGGGCAAAATAATGTTAAATGTTGAACATTATGTTGAACATAATGTGAAATGTCCATAAACAGCATTCTTAAATGTGTCCCTCTGCTCAAGGTGGGTGAAGTCAGTGTGGAGGGTGAGTGTGATGGCATCATGCCTGGACCTGTTCTGCTTGTATGCAAACTATAGGGGGTCCAATGAGTCTGATAGGGAGGAAATGATGAGGGCTTTGACTAGTGGCTGAAAGCACTTCATAATGATGGTGGTTGTGCTACTGGGCAATAGTCATTAAGGCAGGCAGCTTCTTCAAACATTTGGGGACCACATCTGCCAGTTCATTTGCATGCACTTTGAGGACTCAACCAGGAATGCCATCTGGGCCAGGAGCCTTAAGCGGATTTATATAGGAGTAAACTCAATGTGCTTAGTTCACCAAATCTCCATTTTTGTGAGCATCCATGCTTGTGTCGAGGGCAGTACAAACCTCGCCAAGGTTAATCCAAGATTTTTGATTTGGGAACTTCCACATAGTAATCCTAGGCACCACATAATTAATGCATTTACTGATATAGCATATGACTGCCTCCGTGAAACTGCTTCACTTGTCCATCATTGTATGTTTTTGGTGATTGGTCTCTCTTGATTCAGTCTCTGCCTGTAGGTGGGGAGAAGCAGGATGGAGGCATGGTCCGATTTGCTGAATGGCAGTTGGATGAGGGCTTTGTTATGCTTCCCAGTATGGAGTGTAAACATGATGCAGCATGGCTGCACTGTTATAGTGTAGCAGGACTTTCCTCAGATTGACACGGTTAAAGTCTCCATCTACAATAAATGCAGCCTCTGGATGTGGAATATCCTGCCCGCTGATGACCACATACAGCTCCTCAAGTGCCTATGCAGTGTCAGCTTGTGGCAGGATGTGTACAGCCGTGAGCAGGACCAATGTAAACTCTCTCAGAAGGTAGAAGGGATGGCACTTAATCATGAGGTGCTTCAGATTAGGACAGCAACTTGAAGAAACAACTTCCACATCTGTGCACCATAAATTGTTTACCATAAAGCACACACCTCCTCCTTTGCTCTTCCCCAACTCTTGTCCAATCCTGCCAGTAGATGGAACGTCCCGCAAGTGTAACAGCATGGTCAGGGGTCGCTGAGTCCAGCCAGGTCTCTGTGAAAACCATCATGTTACAGTTCTTGCTTTCATGCTGAAATGCCAGTCTGCCCCAGTATATTATCCAGTGACTGAACATTAGCCAGAAGAATATTCAGGAGAAGTGGCCGGTTTTCCTGTTTTCTCAGCCTGACCGTAGTCCCTGTTTGTGCACTGCATCTCCATTGTCCAGATGTTAATCCAGGTAGACTACACAATGAAAAGTCTGTTATTGTTGTTCCAGTTGATATAAACTTACCTCTAATGTCCAGTAGCGTTTGTCTGTCATAGCAAATTGTGTCAGATGCAGGAAAAGCAAAAAAACAAAAAAGACATACAAAGTATTAAAAAATACACAAAACTGTAATTTTGGGGGAGGTCGAAGGATGGTAACCATCCTCACCGGCACCATCCTACATCTGAATTAAAAGAGAGATAATGATTCCCTTTCTTTGACAGTCTGAAATGATTCAGTGATGATGATGATGGAGACAGGTTTGACCTCTCGATCGATACAGGGATTTAATTCTATAGTCTCAAAGCTCTGGGTCAGGAAGAATCAAGAGAGCATCGAGAATCAAGAGAGAATCATAACCACCACCAACTGCTCCACTGGAGGTAATGAGGGAGGAGCTAGCACTGCTCTTTCACCTTCCCCATCACAAGTTATCCTGCAAATCTGGGGACTGAACTAGCACAGGCACCAGCAACTTTCAACCTTGCTTTTCTAACCTGTAGGCAACCACTGCCCCCCCACTCAGTCCCTCTACAGTGAATGCAGATGCTGTTCTGTCTCCTAAATATGTACTATAAACAATTTATAATAAACATCATCTTTATATGGTGGTTGACCTAAGGGGACAGTATGCTCTGTGAAAAGTCATTTCCGAAGTTAGTTTTAGGCGGGTGCTGTGTTCGACCATTTCTGTAACTTTCCAAAACTGACGAGCCGACATTCACACCCACTTCACATCATGATTGGTCAGATGTGTGGATTTAACCCTCTCTCTCTAGCTCGTTTTCATAGTGCTTTTTCATTCTCGACATGACTATGTCTGTAACTTTCAACAACTGAGTGCATCACTATTAATGTCTTCCAGGAGAGACTGTCTGACAATATGCGCCATTATCCCCATATTTAAATTATATCTATTTAAATGAAATCTCTCTCCTCTGTATGATGGCCGACTTTTCACATTTGGAACAACTATAAACACTTTTAATTTGATCATACCAACTAGTTCTCATCATCCACAAACTGACCATTTGGTCTGCCTGGTTTGTCTGCACATGAAAATTTGGGCCATGTGTGGATACATTGAAAATGTTTGTATGATGTGTGTCATATAACATGTTAATGTCTGTGCTTGTGCAACATAGCAGGAATCGCCAGTCCACAATTCTTGGCAGCCATAGGTCAACAGTCCTACCAAAGCATGAAACATACATTTTCCCCACAAGCAGTCATTCCGGCTGTCTGTTGTCATGTTCATTCGTACCTTGTTCTCTGGTCCAGCCTTTCCTCTCTCCACCTACCTCCTGCTTCATGTCATTCATCCAGTCACTGCAGGTGTTCAAACTTTCTCTTGCAGATGCTAGGATCTGCCTCAGCCTCAATCATGCCATTCACAACAAGTCCTCCAAATTAAACAATAAAATACATCATTTGACCATGTGACTCCAGAATGATACATAATGGTAAACCACTTGGTTAAGTTTAGGGACAGATCATGGTTTGGGTTAAAATGATCACTTTGTTAACGTTAGAGAAACGTGGTGTGGGTTAAAGTTACTACTTCCTTAAAGTTAGGCCACCTTCATCGGCATGGCTACAATAATAACCATGGGATTAAGGTTAGGGGACGATTGTAGTTACAGTTTTGAAAAAACTGTCCTAACTCAAGGTTGGAAACAGGAAACAAACAGCAGTCACCTGTTGCAAAGTCCACTGTTAGGTTTATGCCTCCATTCACCCCTCCTCCTCTAAATGAGGAAATCTGTCCACATATATATACACCTCATCTGAACCGCTAGATGGCATCTGTCACTCAAATATAACTATGTTGTTTTTGGGTGACTGACATTATGACCTACTGTTGTTTTTCTTTTCTTGGGAGGACAATGTCTTCATTCATGGAGTCTAAGTCTGTGCCAAAACTTTATTAATAAATCGTGTTCATCTCATACTTATGTGGTGAAGTCTTTTCTAATTAAATTATGCTGCAGCCCACTGTGTCAACATCCCCGCTGTGCCAATACAGTAGTCTCATTAAAATGAATGAGGGGGCTGCATTTCTCCGGGCAGTGCTGTTGTCTATCTGAACACATCCTAAGCAAGAAAACCCACATATCCATGTACCCACCCTCATCCTCCATCCTCGACCTCTCTTGAGGGATCACAAAATGTGGTTTCCCAGTTGGACATGCCCTGTAAACCTCCACAGGGATCAGATACCTGAACCACCTTATCTGGCTCAGTTAGAACCCTAAAGAGCAGTGATTCTACTCCAGGCTCCTTCTGGATGTCTGAACCCTGTCTCTAAGTTGAGCCTAAACCCCCTGCAATGGAATCTAAACCTTAGTTCCATCTTATTCATACTCATGAATAAGACCCCTTTTATCTCCCATGGGGCAGAATCTCACTTCCAATCCAGAGTGAGCAACCACCATTTTCTGACAGAATGAGATAATGCATTTGGAGATACAGACTCTCATCTCAGCTGCTTCACACTTGGCTGCAAACTGTCCAAGTGTATGCTGGAGATCACAGCACAACCCCCCAAGCCTCCATATCACAAATGCAATTCAATGCAACCAAATCCAGAAATACTTTTTAAGATTTTGCACTCATGTCCCATCCTTTGCATTAGCCAAAAAGATTCTCATTCATTGTACTGTTGTACTGATGTAGTGTATGTTAAACATGAAATGTTGTGAAGCTGTGATGCAACTGACAGTTCCTCTAATTAAATTTGCTTCCGTAGAAATACCTGTACAGCGGCAGTGGCAAATGGTTGACAGTATTAAAACCATGATGAAACTGAGTGTTGCAGTAGATATTTGAGAATAAGTTGCTCTGCTCTGGTTAAAGTCTCTGTTTGTTCTTTGATTTGGCAGCCCTGTGGCCCTGTCCTTCTTCTATACCTCTTATCTGTCTCTTATCTCATTTATCTGTCATTTCTCCTCCTGTTTGTCACTCTCTCTCCCTCCCTCTCAAGGCTGCTAACCTGTTTGTGTCTATATAACGTCCCCAGCTGCAGCGGTCTGCACTGTCTCTCTTCTCTGCACCATGAAGGGATTTTCCATCTTGGTGCTGCTGTCCTCAGTGGTGCTACTTTGCAGCGCTGCTCCAGCTTTGGAGCTGGTAACGTGCAGTGAAGATAGTGGTGCTGCAGCAGCACGTCTGGCAATGCATCACATCAATGAACAACATGACCACGGGTACAAGTTCAGACTCAGCGAAACCCAAGGCATCAAAGTGGTAAAGGTATGAGAACTAGAAATGGACAATAACTGCACACATTTGCTCAACTAATAACTAACTAATGGTTCTAGTATGTTGAGTAGTTTCATTTTGGTTGACATACATACATACATACATTTCCTTTGCTACATCTCAGAGGGAAAAATTGTCTTTTCTCTCAACTATATTTATCTGGTAACTGCAGATTGCAATTTTACATTCACCATGATATTTTTTTTTACTTTGAATAACAGCGTTGTTTCAGCTCAGTAAAATAATGACCTTTAGATATTATCCAACAGGTTTTGGAGATTTTTAAAGGTTGTTTTTTCCTTTCCGTTTTTGCTTTTCCTTCTTTCTGTCCATCCTTCAATCTTACAGTACTGTTTTTTCTAGTTTTTTCATCCTTCTCTTTTCTGTACTGCAACCATACATTTTACTTCTGTCCTTCCTTCCTACCCTCCTTCTTGTGTGGAGAGCACATTTCACACATTTCACTGTTTATCAGAGCCATATGCATAACAAGTGAAAATTTATGTGTAAGTGTTTCCTAATAATATTACCTAAAGTGAGCATAAATAAGATGAATAGTATTGGGTCAAGTACAGAATCTTGTGGAACCTTGTGTCTAACTTTTATGTGTATGGAGGATTCATCATTAACGTGTACAAACTGAAATTGATCTGATAAACTGGATTTAAACCAGCTTAATGCAGTTCTTTTAAGGCCAATTAAATATTCCAGTTTCTGTAATAGGATGCAATGGTCAATGGTGTCAAATGCAGCACTAAGATCTAACAAGACAAGTACAGAGAGAAATCCTTTGTCCAATGCAATAAGGAGGTCATTTGTAACTTTCACCAGTGCTGTCTCTGTGTTATGATGTGCTCTAAATCCTGATTGAAAATCCTCAAATAAACTTTTGTTATGTAGAAAGTCACACATCTGATTGGAGACTGCTTTCTCAAGGATCTTAAAGAAAAGAAAGGTTAGATATAGGTCTATAGTTGGCTAAAACACCTGAGAGGCTGGGTTGATAGTTAAGATAAAGAAATCATTGAAGTTAATATATATCAGGTTTTACAGCTGTTCCTAAGGTTCCTGTGTTTGGTGATAAATCAGTGTCTGTTGAGGGCAGGAGGTGATGAATCTTTTCTTTAATAGTTATAATAACAGTAATAAGTAATAATTTTATTATTAAAGAAGCTCATGTAGTTATTACTACAGAGAGCTATAGGAATACATGGATCAATAGAGTTATGACTCTTTGTCAGCCTGGCCAAAGTGCTGAAAAAAGGAACCTAGGGCTGTTTTTATTCTCCTCTATTAATGATGAGTAATAGGCATTTCTAGCATTACAGAGGGCCATCCTATGTGTTTTAAGACTATCTTGCCAGACTAAGCATGATTCTTCCAGTTTGGTGGAACACTGTATCCTTTCAAATTTCTGCACTTTTTGCTTTAACTTGTGGGTTTGAGCAGAGGGCGTGAGTGAACTTGTGGCTGAGCAGTGGAGCTTGAGATGGCAGTGGAGAGTGGGCAAGTAGACAAGTGCTTGGAGGGGAGTAGAGCAGTGCGCAGGTAGATGGAGGGCTGTGTGGTAAGTATGGCTGTAGAAGGGTCTTGGCAGGCAGACAAATAACTGTTGAATGGAGCAAGCTGGCTGGCACATGAGGACGAGTTCTGGAGCACAGGGAGACAAACGGTTAGAACAGTGAAAATACTTTAAGAGCAAAAGCCCACTGGAAAGTTGGCCTGAGCATCTAACTACCACTATGGGTGACGGAATGATCTGGTGAAGACTGGAAGGAGAGCCGGCGTAGATATACTGTCAAATTGATGAGGTAATGATGAGCAGGTGTGCCAGTTTCGGATTCAGATTCAGACAACTTTTTTTTATCCCAGAAGGGCAATTCAGTTTTACAGCCTACCCAGCTCACAGGCAAGATAAAGTAAAATAAAATAAAATAAAATAAAATAAAATAAAATAAAATAAAATAAAATAAATACAACTCGGTCAAGCAGCAGCATTACATACAAATCAACATGTCAGTGACGACAGGTCAACAAATGGTACAGTTTACAATTTACACATTTACAGGGACCGGTTCATATTCCACTTACTGTTGTCGGCATTTAGCAGCCTGATAGCAGAAGGAATGAAAGAAGGTTAGTTTTCCTAGGGCGCGCATTTAAGAGAATTGACCAGAAAGAACATGGTCAGAATGACTAATGATGCCATTTCATTTCTGGACCTCATGTCTCTTCCAGAGGGAGTACAGGTCTTTCTGCTGGACTCCGATGATCTTGACACAGACTCTAACAATGCTGTTTCTACTATTCTTGTCCTTCACAGACAGTCCATTGAACCAGCATATGAAAGAAAATGTTAAAAGACTATCAATAAAAGATTGATAGAAGTTACATAAAATGTTATCAAAGACACTAAAAGAGTTCAGCTTTCGCATCAGATGGATTCTCTGTTGTCCTCTCATGGTAATCAGCTCTGTGTTTGCATCAAACTTGAATGTGAGTCAAACACTGTTCCAAGATACTTGTATGTATCTACAATTTGGAAGTCTTCACCATATATTATGCTACCTGTTGGTTTGCTGCTGTTTTTCCTAAAACCAATGATTAATTCCTTAGTCTTTGTCACATTAAGGTCAAGGAAGGTCAAGGAAGCTATCATTTGACAAAGGCAGTCTGTGTACTTAATAAAAAGCAGAGGGGAAAGGACACAGCCCTGAGGAGAGCCTGTGTTTGAGATGATGACATTGAACATGTGTCCAATCAAAATATGAGGCTGCATCTTGTTAAAAGCTGAAGAAAAATCAGCAATTAAAAATCTCACTTGAGATTTAGGTTTTTCAAGGTGCTTGAACACTGTCTAAAATGAAAAGCTTTGCATCTTCCACACCTTTACCAGCTTGATAAGCAAACTGCAGTGGATCTAGTTTGCCACCGATTAAGGAGACAACTTTATCTTTTAAAATTTTCTCAAAGTTTTTCATCACAAGGGACGTGAGTGCAATTGGTCTAACCTCATTAAGTCCTCTTGGATTTTTTGATTTTGGGACAGGTATTATAGTGGATGTTTTCCATATAGTTGGTATCTGGCCACACTTGGCACACATCTGGAAGACCTCACTGAACTGGTCAGCACAGTGACACAATGTGCGTCCACAGATGGTGTAAGGGCCAGCAGCCTTTCTTCTGTTAACCCTCTTAAATAGATTTGTGACACGTTCCCAGGATATTACAATATCATTTTGAGGAACAAGAGACTCTCTCAGCATAGAAACATTACATGAAAAATCAGACCTTTCAAAATGAGAGAAAAAGGAATTAAAAACATTTGCCAAGTCTGCATCATCCATACTGTTTACACTAATGACTTGCCAGTCGCAGGTTGAGCAGGAGCAGGAGGAGGAGTAGCCATGCCCATGGACACACAAGAACACACATGAACACAGGGACGCAGGAAACGCAGGGAAAAAAACACTAGGATCATGACAAGACTCATGACACCTTTCAGTGTTCTCCGGTGGACAAAAATGCTTCTAAATTACCTCAAACATATCTTTGACATTTCTATACTGCTATATAGGTATAGCTATTTTTACTATATTTTCTACCCCCAAAAGGAATTGAACAAGTAAAAATATAAGTATATATTTGTGTGCACATGATGGGAGCACCATAAGAACATGTGGAAATCAGATGTTTCATTTTTATTATCTGGTCTTAAGTCTGGCAGAGTAATTGTTCAGTATTTTTACATGATATTTGCTTTGCATGACACAAAAAACCAAACAAATGTTTACCAAAAACAAGATACTGTATTTACATTTACATTTTGTCATTTTGCAGACACTTTTATCCAAAGCTTTTATTATTATTATTATTAAAGTAAGAAACAACTTGAAGTAGACAAGTGTACCATGACAACAAGAAAGTAGTGCAACAATCAACAAAGTGCTAAAAGGGGCTCATGATTGTGGTGTTGGGACATTAAAAATATCATTATACCTCAATAATTGTGATTTATTCTCTTACTCTGTGTGTTTCCAGGTTGATGGAGGCTGTGATGTTGAGTTGCAGTTAGACCTTCTGGAGACAAAGTGTCACGTTGTCAACCCCCAACACTTTGAGGACTGTGAGATCCGTGAAGAGACTGAACGGGTAAATGCTCGTCATCAGGTTATTTGTTCCAGTTCTCCTTTTTCAGCCGTGCATCATATTAATCTAGAGCCAGGAAGAAGAATGCACAGACATTGTTGTTGTGTTGTAATGCATGAAATTGCAAATTGATTTGAAAGACCTACCAGAATGGTTCATTCATGTAATGTTGCACCTTCTGCAATTTACAGATGCAGAAGGTAAACACACTGATTCTGTCATCTTTTCTTTGAGATGTAAAACTTCATATATGTCTCTTTTTCTTTGTAGGCAGTGATGGCCAACTGCACCATTATGATGACTGTGAAAAATGATGATGCCAAAGTCACCAAATATGAGTGTGACACGCGACAAGGTGGGCTTCTTCCCTGTTACGTACTAAACCTTATTGCCAGACAGAACATTGATATTGGACAATTTAGCAAAACCCCTGGACCTTGGTGTTTTTTGTTGTTTTGTTTTTGACATCTAGTGTCAACATTTTTACAATGATTCATTCATATATTTGGATATGGCAACTGTGGTATGGTTAAATTATTTGAAAGTTATTTGAAATTTTAATTTGAGGATAAGACCCTTGATATGCACCATCTTGTTTTCAAGGGGGTCCTCTGACAAAAATAACCCCTGAAAATTAAAAAAACACAAGACAATTAATATAATAACATCAATAAAACACACACACAAACAGGGTTCTCTCAAAATCTCAAACCACTGCATCATCTGCACAAGACAAGAAATCAACAACTGCCCCACTGAATAAAGATCTCAGTTGTACTGAGTAAATGAAAAATGAAGGTAAAAACAAGAACAACAACAGGGTGTTGGGAGTGTCGAAGTGAGTATGATGATAGTGTTTATAGCAGTTCGACTTGGCATTCCTGGTATGTTTGTATGTTTCCTGAACAGTTGAGTCCATCATTGTTCAATTTTTGGCCCACAACTTGTCTGCAAGTTTAAAAAGATTTATCAGATCTGAATTTATCTATGGTAAATGCCTACCTTTAACTTTCATTGTTTTCCTTGGGAGCATGTTTATCTTTTACTAACAATGATACTATCAATAATAAACTCACTCAATAGAAAATTCCATGCATCTTCAACATAAGGTATAGGCTGAAACCTGTCCCAGTTTGTCACAGTGACATCTTAAATTAAGTGATCAATATTTATGTTTTTACACTGCCTCACACCAATGTATCTTGGAGGAAGACATAATCTTACAAACACAGAAAATAACAGAATAAGCACTAAAACGATCAGAAAGCACCCCTTACTCAATAATTCTTAATAATATCTGGGTGAGAAACAAGATTCCAGTCTAGCAGAGATGATGGTGTATGAGCAATTCTGATAGGTTGAGTAATAAGCTGAACTATATTTATACTATCAAGTAAGTTTTTATCATTTGAGGTGAACAATTAAGACAAATGACATTAAAGTTATGGCAGATAAACTATGGTTATGGTACTTACTAACTGCTTTTCGTCATTGTCACTGATATCTCTACGGTTAGCCAGGCAAAATGTGAAAAGTTAAGGGATATTTATTAATTCATACAAGTAGTCACTACACCTGATTTATCATTGCAAGTGATAGATCAGACAATGAAAACACTTCAGTGACAGCAGTAAAGAATATTGTAGCAAATGAAAACAAACATATAAGGTCACATTACATGAGCTCTTCATTCAGCTCCAAGACAAGTCAGGTCAAGTCAATTTTATTTATATAGCGCCAAATCACAGCAGAAGTTATCTCAGGGCACTTTTCACATAGAGCAGGTCTAGACTGTACTCTTGAATTTAGAGAGACCCAACATTCCCCCATGAGCAGTACTTGGTGGCAGTGGCAAGTAAAAACTCCCGTTCAATGGGAAAAAAACCTCAAGCAGAACCGGGCTCTACGTGGGCAGCCATCTGCCTTGACCGGTTGGGTTGGGAGAGAAAGAAGGAGGGAGGGGGAGAGGGGGGAGAGACACAGAGAAGCATAATAACAACAATAATAACAAAAACAACAACAATAATAACAATTTGTATGAATTCTGACTATGCTGTTTCCCACCAGTCACTCTTGTGACCGAGTATAAAACCTAATATTTCACTAACTTAACCAACATAAAATCAAAAAGGACATAAAGTCTAAGGAGTAAAATGCAAGTTGTCAAATTGCAAGGAAAAATTTGGAATTAAATGGGTTAAGTAATAAAAATGATGATGAATGGCTATGAGTTGAGAGAAACACATACTGTGGAGCCCTCACAAAGCAGACTCACTAATAATGAACACTATGTGTGTGTGTGTGTGTGTGTGTGTGTGTGTGTGTGTGTGTGTGTGTGTGTGTGCATGTGGTTGTAGTAAAAACTGACATGGAGATGATGAGGATCTGCCCTGACTGTTCCAAGCTGATCCCACTCCACAGCCCTGAAGGTATGAAGTCTGTCGATGAAGCTGTGAAAAAATTCAACCAGAACACCACCAACCAACACTACTATATCCTGCAGGAAGTGGGACGGATAAAATCTGGGGTACAGAGAATCTCTCTCAAACATTCACTCTCTCTCTCACACACACACACACACACACACACAGACAGACACACACACAAACACACACATACACACTAAGGCACACAAACAAAGTTTCTTCTCTTTTGTGTTATTATCAGAGTGTGTGTGAGGGGTCAACTATTTTAGCAGCCAAAACATAACCAAACACTGCATGAATATTTGTATCTATCATTGTGAATTCATATAATGCAGTAATCTCACTTGAAGTTGTTTAACATCATACAGTGGCACATCTGAATTTCATTCCCTCTACTGATTTACTCTCTCCACTTCCGCTCTTCTATCAGTACATGATGATGACAGGGATGATGTACTATGCTGAGATTGCCCTCGTGGAGACTCATTGCCCAATGGGATCCAGAATAGTTCCTGAGGCATGCAAACCCCTCTGCCCTGACAGAGCTGTAAGTGCAACTCATACATACAGAAGCTTCAGGAAAATTCTTTTTCCCCACATAGTTCAACACCAACACAGTCAACCATGATAATGTACCTTAAAAGCTTAGGGAATTAAATTATTTTAAAAGCAATAAAACACAGTTTACAAGGAAAATATACCTGAAAAACTGAGGGAACTAAATTATTTTAAAGCAAAGCACAGTTCACAAGGATAACATACCTTAAAGGCTGAGGGAATTAAGTTATGTTAAGCAATACCAGCTTGAAGAGCCCCAGGATGCAGTGTCCTAAAATTGAAGGGATGCACTACTTAAAATAAAAGACAAGAAATGAGAAGCTAAGCCATGCCGACATGGTCCGTTGTCTCTGCCCTGCTAGCACTGGCACTGGCTAGTAGCCAAGTCCATGGCCGGCAAGCAGACCCTCTTCTATGGCAAGTGGCTCCTTCTCAACACAACTCTGCAGAGCACTCCCTCAGCTCCTTCTCGACCAGTGTCCAGTAGGTTTTCAGGTGAACAATCAACAGTGTAGGATTAATAGCATGGTCTGCCTGGCTTTCAATCCCCTTGGCATTCTCCTGGCCCATTGACTGTATATACAGATGGATGACATGACAGTTCCCCAGAAGTGAAGCCAAGACATCTTGATCATTCCCTGGTGGCTGACTGCAGTATAGGTCATAAATCCTGCCCCCTCCATGTCAGCTGATGGGACATGAGCCAAACGAAAAAATCAAAGTACACATCAGATACATTTCTCCCAAAGATGGTTACTGTCATTTTAGGTAGTTCTTATCACCCTTGTGTATGTTCAAGTGCACATTTTTCTGATGTCTGTTTTTAATTAGTTATTTGACGATATAAAAAGGGGGTGTGATGTCATGATTGTCAGCTGTGACAGCCAGACAAACAGCTGCTCTGATTTCGTGAATCCAGCTGCATAGGTGCGTAATGCTCGTACAGGGCAGAGCACATTCAGCCATTCATGCTCCTGTGTGGAGAAAGGAGGAGGATAGAAAGCCTGCAGTGCAATAGAGCGGTATGATAATGGGTTAAAAGGTTGTATTAGGTTTTAGTAGGTTTGGGGGAGTGAAGCAGGTGTCTGGCTGAGCCTGCCATCAGCAAGTGTCTGACTCAGCCTGCCATCCCCCCTGGAAGAATGAACTAGATAGCGTGTCTCCTCTTCTTAGCCCTGTGAGTGACAGTAGGGGTGGCTTGATCTCCTTCAGTCACACTGGCAGCAAAAGGTTTCTTAGCCCACCTACCCTTGAGTTCCAGTGGCTTGCTCTGACTTCAGGTGCCTGCCGGGGGTTGGGGCTGACGTTTGGGGTGCGGTAGCCAGCTTGGGCAAACATCTGTCAGGGTGCACTGAGGGGAGGAGGTAGCACCTTTCTGGGGAGACACAGCTGTAGTGCTTCACCTTCTTTCTTTCTTTTCCTTGCAACACCTTTGCATGGTGACTACTGCTGGGCTGAATAAGTGTTTTGGGTCCACGGGGATGTCGAGGAGCTGAGTCTTCCCCTTCTGGGAAAGACTGGATAGGTTCAGCCATCTAGCTCTCTCCTGAGCAACCATCAGGACTATGACGTGGGCAGAGGTCTGTCACCACACACACTTCGTCCCACAGGGCTGGGATAGGTGGGGTTGACTGGTTCTCGCTCTGTGAGCAGTTTGCTAGTCTGTAAACTACACTGGCTGCCATCTGAGAACTTGCTTCTGGGTGCGAGAAGAGGTTTAAGACTTAAGGGAGGACATTACGTCAGACTTTTATAGCAGGAGAAAGTCCCTTCTTTTGGGAGCAGACATCATGTCTGCCTGCCAGTTAGGACTGGCGTAGTGTAAAATAACTTCTGGGGACAGCACAGGGAGTGTGTCCCATAGTGAGATACCAAAATGAATGTTGAAAGAGAAGGAGATTTAGGCTTCACTTTAGCATAGCAGTAGGAAGTGGCGATGCCTTGTCCATATTTATCTAGTCTTTGTCCCGGCCTTTACAAACACCCTCCTCCCACCTCCAGCTCTACTTCCTGGTTGCTGAATGGTTCCTTGGTGTCCTGCCCCCAACTGAGGATTGGCTGTTCCAGCTGTCAATCCTATCACTCAGTCAGGTTAATTGTCCAATCTATTGCACTTTTTAGTCCAGCAGGCGATACACTGCTGCAGAAAAAAACGTTACAACGCACAACAAAACTATACAATCCAAAGACACAAAACAGTCCCAAAACCAATTAAAGCCAAATAATCCAAAATATAGTTAAAGCCAAATAATCCAAAATAATTCAAGCATAGCACCTAATAAATATGCAAAACAAACAGATCAAATCAAGAATATTCTGCCATGTGACATATGAACAGAGTACACAATTTACAGAGGCACAAAAATGGGGAAAATGAAGAATGCATTGCTATGCTTTTAATGGAGCTCTATGACAGAGCAGAATAAGATACTTGTTAGTAGGATTAATGCATTGTCGGTTTGGCTCTGCATAAGGGATTTTTTGACAGTAAGAAAACTGTCAAATATCACCACGGGTGGCTGTGGCTCAGGAGGTAGAACGTGTCGTCCACTAATCGGAAGATCAGCGGTTCGATTCCTGACTCCTCCAGTCCACATGTTTAAATTGCTCCTGATGGCTGTGCCATCAGTGTGTCAATGGTTAGTTTCCTCTGATGGGCAGGATGGGACCTGTACCCATTCAGAGTATGAATGGGTGGATGTGACATGTAGTGTAAAAGCGCTTTGAATGGTCAGAAGACTAGAAAGGTGCTATACAAATACAGTCCATTTACCACACTTAGAAGCAGAGTTGTGTGTTGATTTTCAGTGGGATCAGTAGTACAACACCCCTTTCAAATTATAGGGAGTCATTTGATGCAAAGCTGATATCTCAAATATTGTTGAATGCAGTGTTCACATAAGAAAAAGACTGAATACTCACAACAGTTTACATACAGCTCACATACATGTGTGCACATAACTTTTCTTGGTGGTCTCTAGCCCTGAGTCCTGAATAGTGGTCTAATGGAACCTGGACATGTGTTTATAACATTTGTTTAGGGAAGAATGTTAAAATGCAAACTCACCAAAAACCATTTTATATGGTTTCAATTGATGTAAATGGAATCAGATTAAATAGAGAGACTGAATGAACACCAGACACAACATCAGTTGTCTGTGAATACAAAGCCATCCTCTCAATGGGGAAGAGGTCAAGGGTCATCGATCAGGAGTCAGTGGACAGCTGGAGAAAGATCATGGAGGACACCATCTTTGAACAGAGACAGAAGTTACCATCTCCCTCAGTATACAACCACCTGTTATCATGTGACTTGGGTTCCATACTAAGGTCACATGACAACAACAGAACTATCTCTATCGGCTGATGAAGACAGTGATATGTGTTTGAAATCTCTGAAAAAAGCCAGTAAGTGGACCTTGAGTTAAGATTTTTTTTTGTCAAATGTACTATTCTCAAGGTCAGCAAGAAACTTCCTTATGTTTTGTAACTCTACTTGTGCCTGGTTTTGTTTTTCCTACATTGAAAAGACATCCTACCACCCTGTGAAAGCGTATTTACAAATTGCTTCCCTTAACAAATTTTCTGAACACCCGAGCAACTAAAATGTCTGGATGTCCTTTGGATAGCTAATATCCTGTTAGATAGCTATAATCCAGGACTGTGAGCTGTGCAAGATATTTTTTGTCCTAGGATGGCAAAGTCATGACCCGCCCTACTCTGCCTCTGATTGGCTTACCCTGATATTCTTACCCTTGCCCTAACCAATCTCACTCCTCACTCCTAAACCTAATCAACTCAACCAATGGAGGCAACAAGTACGAGCCAATTGGAGGCAGAGTAGGGTGGGTCATGACTTTGCCATCCTAAGAAAAAACATTTGGCAATCTATGCAGTAGTATGACAGTCCTGGTTCAGGGATAGGCAGTGTTGAATCAGTACAGTTGTAAGTGTGATGTGGCATCATTCGAGCGTCATTCGCTGTTGGTTTCCTACATGCTCTCATCGTCTCTCTCTCTCCTCTCTCTGAAGCATCATGCTCTCTGCAGTTCATCTTACTCCAGTACAGATGGACTCTGGTCTGTTGAGTGTGAATTCTATCCCCCATCGGTGAGTCCACATTCTAAACACATACTGTTTTTGCACCTCTTCTACTACATGTCTTAGTTGTCTTCCCAAAACTCTAGTAGGATATGACTTGGAAAATCAGCAGTTATATACAGCTGTATGCAAAAGTTTGGGCACCCCTTGACAAATAATATATTTTGGTGATTTTTTTAATTGAAAAGATGTAAACACAGTCTCCATAGGATATGGGAAAAAAAACAATATTTTCAGCATATATTAATGGATAGTTAGGAGAGACTGGGGATGGTTGCAACACTTTTTGCATTTCTCTCATGCGAGGGCCCATTCATCGCTGCTTGTAGCTTTAATTAACTTTTGCTTTTTGTCTCAGTGAGCATAGTATTCTGAAAATATGTATTGTTTTACAATGATATTATAGTATTATTTATTCATACAATAATATTATTATTCATATTTCAGTGCTAGACAGGAGGAATTGAACAATTTGCAATGCAACTTTTATTAAACATGTATTTACTGTACAAAATTGCAACTTTTTTAAAAACTTAATCGTGATTAAGTGTGATTTTTGTCACACTTGAGTGAATGTGAACTGCGACCCTGGATTTTCTGAAAGGCGCACAGACATTATAGACATTATAATAAGATTATGTTAATACCAAATAATGAAATGATCACGATATTATGTTTTTTAACTCCAATGATTTTGTGCATCACAATGACTTGTGCGTATATAAATGTAACGTTATAACATAATTTTAAAAAAAAGTATTTGGGTGAACCAACCTTATATTTACGTCACGACTGGCCTCATTCACAATAAGTGCATACACACAAATCTGTGCTTAAACCGTACATTCGAACATTTTAAGCACAAAGCCAGGATTCATCACTATGTTCTTATCTGAATTTGTGCTTACTCTGCGAACAAATTTAGAACTGCCTTAGACCATGCATAGGCACACATCATCATAAATGTCCCACAGTCTTAAAAACTAATATAGTCTATATTTAATCAATGTAAACAGTATATTAGAGCCACAATTATGTATAAAATGATTGGGCCTAAAACATTTAAAAGTGTGAAATTGCTAATAATACACAATTTATTTACTAATTATAAAATTAATAGACGTAAGACGTAATCAAGAAATCATCATCATAAATGTAATGAAATTATTAATATATTTAAAATTATTTAAAACAGGGAGGGGTGGTCTGCTTTCAGTGCATGGAATGGAATGGACTGTACTTGTATAGCGCCTTTCTAGTCTTCCAACCACTCAAAGCGCTTTTACACTATGAGTCACATTCACCCATTCCCACACAGTCACATGCTGAATGGGTACAGGGGCTACCATACAAGGTCCCTACGTGCCCATCAGAGGGAGCTAACCATTACACACATTCAGACACTGATGGCACAGCCATCAGGAGCAATTTGGGGTTCAGTGTCTTGCCCAAGGACACTTTGACATGTAGACTTGAGGAGCCAAGAATCAAACTGCCGATCTTCCAATTAGTTGATGACCCGCTCTACCTCCTGAGTCACAGCAACCCCTACATCACGGCCTGTTGTGGACAGAGATGAAACATGATGCGCACCTGGTGCAGCAGTAGAGATTTATTTAGATCAGTTCCACAGATCTACACATTTACCAACTTTTTATTTAGTTATGGTAAACTACTGCATGGTAGTAGTGCAACAGGTATGCAGGTTGTATACAGGATTCACAATTGGGCTCCAAACGGTTGTGCCAATGACATGTTTACCAGTCAAATCTGCCTTTTCTGGCTTCTACTTCTGAAACTACTGTTTGCTTGATTTCACAAGCAGTAAAGTTTTTCTACATTTTTACCATCACAGCCCTCATTGACAGCTCTCTCTACAGATATAGAGAAATGGGGGCATGGTAGTATAATTACCGATAGCAGGCATGCGTCTGTCAATTTAGAATGATTTGATTCACTAACATACGCAGAGTGGTAAGAATAAAATTGGCCAGTGCGCACGTGTCATGAATCTGACAATAACTTTGTGTGCGCACTTATTTTGTGCACAATGTAAGAACATTTCTTTGCACATATTAGTGAATGAGGCCAAATGACTTGTGTATGTTGAAAAAAGCAATACAAATTTGTATTTGTATTGATGGTTGCAACATTTTGTTGCATCTGTCCCCAACCCTGTTAGCCATGACATCATGTGCTAGCTAGACACACTGACCTTGGCTGTGTCAAAAATTCCATACTAACATGCTATTCAGTATGCAAAACAGTATGTGAGATTTTTTAAATCTGAAAGCTCAGTATGAAACCAATAGTATGTGAAGTGCATTCTATTTCCAGGGAAATATTACAGTATGCAAGCACTGGACACTATGCTGGCATAAATATCCCACAGTGCAATGCAGACATAACAGACAGTGGTGGACAGCGACCAAGGCAGGTCTGGTATAACGTCAATAACACTTTAATTTAAGTAAGGTTTCACTTTGCTAGGCGTAATATATTTATAATAATATATTATAAATATGAATATTATTATAATATATTTACTAAATTAGTTCAGACTTTATGGTTGGCATGGGCTACCATGTTTACACTACTCCAACTGGCAAGGAGGCTCTCAGGAAGTGACGTGATAAGTGCATCTGAAAAGAAACATACTACTGTTTATTCACACAAAAGTATGTTGAACGATAGAACACATATTGGGTATGTAGTGCATAGTATGTGATATCTGACGCAGCATTTGACACATGCTTACTATGTCAATTAGAAGTCAACAAAACACTGATTCAAATTAAGTATGTTTCGATTAATTCATACAAAAGGTCAGGACGGTATGACAAAAATACAGCTCATGAAAAAAAATTACTGTCATACCTCCAAAACAATTTTTTCAGTAAATGCAGCAGCAATGTTGAATGTGTCTTCTGTCTACCTGGTGGGGGGAGGGTCTAACTGAGCATGTGAGTATATCACTCTAGCATGTTTCTGATTGGAGGAATAAGACTTGCTGCAACTGTCCTGTCTCCCTTTTATGTCATAAGGCTACAAGAAGATAGCAAAGCATTATCAGCTTGCAGTTTTCACAGTGTGAAATGTAATTGTTCATTTTTTAGTTTTGTTTTTCCAATTTATGACATAAAAGTAACTATGCATTAATGTTTGTTGAAAATATAGTTTTTTCCCCCTATCCTTGAGAGGCTGTGTTTACATCTTTTCAATAAAAATCACCAAAATATTGTTTGTCAAGGGGTCCCCAAATTTTTGCATACAACTGTACAGTTATACTGTGCAGAAATACACTTCAACTTCTGCTTGCTCTGTTCTCAACAGAACTCTACTACCCTCAGCCCTGGTGAGCAGGAGCCTGTATGTGGGCCCCCAAATCATGTAGGCCCTCCGCATCTTCCTGGCCCCCCTCCCCATGATGGTGGCATAAGACCCCCTGCCTCTGCTGGTCGCGAAGAACTCCCTCCCCATGCTCATGGCAGAGGACCACCTCCCCATCCTGGTGGACCCCCACCTCGTCATCATGTACCCCCCTTCACTGGCCCGCCAGGGCAGCCCCATGGCCCCCCCTTCACTGGCCCCCCAAGACAGCCCCATGGCCCCCCCTTCATTTCCTACCACCCCCTACAACCGTTCCATCACTGCCGTTTTTTGAACCTGAGTAGTTTTGACCCAGCTCTCCACCCCATTTGCCCCTGGCCTCATCCTGAACCCCGCCCCCACCCCAGACAGACCTAAGATAAACACACAATGCTATTTCAAGGGAACTGTGAGTGTTTGTCACTGATCAGACAACAGTCTCTAATGTATGTAAGAAATGCTAATGTCCTTACAACATATTTCAGACCACAAGTAAAATAAACTGTCAACGTGTGATGCAAACTTCCTCCACTGAGACATCTGCCATGTGCAGACATAGCTGACAATACCTTGATTTTTATCAGCTCATACATAAGGCTTTCTTAATATTCTCAAAACATCATTTTCTATGTAGTCTAGAGTGTGCTATGATAGTAATTCTTTCTCTGTAAAATTGTAATCCATCAATGAATTGACGCATCTATGATGCTACTATAAGTTAAATTCGCATTTAAATGGCCAATAAAACATCCTTTCATTATATTTCCATATTCTGACAACTTATGAATTGAATTTTAAAATGGAATGGCAAAATAAAATATAAGAATGATTTACCTATATATGTTTGTCTATCATATTCAGTCTCACGATCTAGTGTTTCCTGCGTTTATATGCAAGCAGTTTCAATCTTTTTTTTCTTTTAAACTGATGGAAGGGAGTCCGACCAGAGTTCCCGCTGCTGCTCAGTGGGTTGGACATTTAATTTCTAGCTGTCACATTGTTAGCACTTCTTTAAAATTTTAGCCTTAGATGAGTCTAGAATGTAAAAGTAAACTTGAGAAATATTGATTGGCAGCAATATCTCCATTTTACACATTTATGGAAACTAAGTGAGATAAATAAATTAAAAACAAATGTAAGACCAGTAGATTCCCTTCCACATTTGTACTGTAAATGATACACCAATAAGGATTGAAAAGCTGTTTATTAAAGACTACACATTGAATACACACTAAAATACAACAGAAAACAACATCACAATATCAACACTGGGGGTGTCAAACCTAATATACTGTATTAGGAAAAAATACATTTAATTTGAAGACATTAACACATACTCCATGATCATGGGAATCCACCATACATAAAGTTTTAACAGCATTTACTTGTACCACAAATTAAAAGACAGACATGTAGAGTAAATTAAGATAGCAACATTAGCTACTTCATTTAACACAGCAGGTCAGTAACAGTTTTGGACTGGAGTTGCAGACAAAGTAGATGGTGAGGTTTAAATGCTCCTTCATCCACTTGGAGCTGAAATGAAGCTCAATCTGTACGCCGGTCCTTACATTTGGCTGCTTCTGCGTCAAGCAGAGAAGTAAGCAGAGGCTACAGAGGGCTTAGTTCGTTGAGGGAGCTCTGGAAAAAAAAAAAGGAAAAAAAAGGAAACCTCTATCACATTATCCTCACTCTCATCCAACCTGTCATCAATCAAAAAGATAAAAAAATCTTAAGATTTTTTAAAATTTTGATTGTTTTGATTTCATATAGACTTCCTTTTGAACATCTGGTGCAAATTAGCATTAGACTACAAACTACAACTCAGTGGATCTGTTGCTTTTTAATCATGATACCCACTATCTAATTTACTTTTTTCTTTTTAACATGCACTGTAATAACCTGGTTACTGCAGGTTTATTTATTACTGACTCCAGATGCTGCTTCCTTTTTAATTTTTTTTTCCTTTTCCTAGTGGGAGGACAGGCTCTATATTTTAGAAAGCAGTTTTTCCTTAGAGTGCAAATGTGCCCTAATTTTACAAATAGTCACACTCATTCCCACAAATGTGTTGCACTTGCAGGTTGCTTTGTTTTCACCCTTTTGTCCAGTTCATCATCCAGTTCATTTTGATTATTATTACTCCAGGATGAACCCCTGACCAACTAGGCATAGGGACCCAGGAAAAAGAGCCCCAGGCCATCGCGCTTTCCCCTCCATGCTTTTATACAGAGGGTTTGGAAGAAATCAACTACAGTTGGGACATCTGTAGGAACCGTTTGCATCAAGTTTCTAGGTTTAATTTACTTCCATTGTTGTAGAAAAGCTGAGTTGTTGACCCCTTACTTGATCCCTGAAATGTTATAAATATGAAATTTTACATATGTAGCCCTGATAAAAACACTGAAGGCTTAAAATAATTTAGTTCCTTAAGAAGACTGAAAAAAATGATGAGAAGAACTGAAACTGAAATTTATTTAGTTTAATAAAGAAAGACAAAAAATGGTTGAGAGAGATTAAGAGAATTTAGTCATTAATAAGGTAGGATGTAAATAGTTGAATAAGTAGTTAAAATCAATGGCAACTCAGTTCCAAATAATATTGAAGACAAACAGTTGCTCCAGGACTGATGCTGAACTGTGAGTTCGTGTGCCTTTGCTGTTGAAGAAAAGGATTCTATTAGCTGCACCACACACGAGCGACATACAGGCCTGCAACTTTTCTGTTTTTTGTGTTTGTGTGTGTGCTTAGAGTCCAGTTAAAAACTTTGACCTGAGTGTCCCATAGTGGTTGAGAGGAGAGATATAGGGATTTTGCCTCAGAAATCTGAGTTTAAGTTTTGTGTAGTTGCATTTTGTCTAATATTTTTGCGGGACCCTGTTAAGTTATGCATATTTTAGGTAATCAATTCAACATTATTTCAAAGGTTACTGTTTGTTTATTTTAAAGGGGTTTAATTTGCGTTATTTATGTTTTTGTTTGATTTCAATTTTTAGGGTAAATTACTGAACACTGAAGAAGCATTTAGTAAACTAGTATTCCCTTTTTCTTTGAAAGTGTTGTCTGGGGTCAGTTATTTAAAATACAGCATAGTCAATATAAATACAACTACTGCTAACTTTGACAGTTTCTTTAATTATTAGTAGGACATTATAAGGGTTACTCAAAATAGGCAAAACTTTGTGGTAGCAACCTTGAAAAACCAAACCCAAATGACCCATCATTTTAGTCTAAAGTCAGTTTACAGCAGTGTGGGCATAGTATAGACTGTTGGGGAGCTACACAGATTTTTTAAGTTTTTGGGAACCTAAATATTTCTTTTTTTGTTTGTTTATTGTACTATTTAAAGTTATTCACTGCATTTGAACTGCTTACATTTAAATAAAAATTGGAAAAATGGGGTTGCTTTACAATTTTTGACCAGTAATGTATGTGTACACATGACCAAAAAAAAGTGGTTTTTTTATACAAACGCTGATCTTAGCCTACGCTCACACTCTTCACACTACACCTTGCAGTAATTACACTGTGGGCATAATATTCTCTGTTAAAGTGGTCAAATGAAACCTGCATTTTCTGTTTACACTGAATATTTTGAAGCTTTCAGTCAATGTAGTTGTACCTCTGTGAAGCAGATTAGACGACAGTCCGTAGATTGGGATACTATCATCTCTCCTCTCAAAGTACTTAGAATCCAGAACTGCAGAGTCTCCACTGAGGACAAGAGGAAAACAGTATAATTTGTTTCACCACTGAAAACAGAGTGAAAATGAAACATGTCTTTCAGTCATCTTTCAGTACTGTAATAAAATGAAAGCCCCCAACAGACAAGACAGAGGTGTTCAAAAGGAAAGCAGAGAAAATTTGAAACAAAATTTTCATTTAAATATTTTATCATAAGATAATATAAACAGAATCAGATGCTAAGTCCACTGTAGAATGAATGTGTTTCAAAAGTATACTGCATACTGTGGAAAGAAAGAATTTAGCTGTGGGGCGAAAGCAATCATGCAAACTCACGTCTGTCTGTTGGCTGACTGCACTGCTCGCTGGTCAGCAGCAGTGACATCAGCAGCTGCTACAAGGGACACAGCAGGTTTGCCCGTCTGAGGATAAAACTGTGCCTGGAAAAATACATTGACATCTTTAACTAGCATCACTGTAAATAGTTGGTGAAAGGTGTAAAATTATATTTAATATCTTGCTTTTGAGTGAGGCACGTGGTTATAACATTACCCATAAAAAACTGTGAATGAATAAATTCACTTAACCTAAGTCGTAGACAGTTGTATTCTATATTTGATGTGAAGTATAATAATACTGATCATGTTTACAATAGTGTGTAAGTGCGAAGGATAAAGTCAACAAAGAGCTAATGATTAAGTTTGGATTAATATGGGTGTAAGCATAGCCAGGAGATCTCTCCTACCCTCAGTCCTGTTGTTGCAGATAAAACTGAAGGATTCTCCAAACATTCAGGAGACTGTGGCTTTCTGGACAGCTGCTTTTCATTCAGCTGCTTGTTGAGCCAACTTATAACTATGATAAAAGAAAATCATAATAGCAGATGAGAAAACTGTCAAAAACTGACAAGGTACTTTGATCATAACACTTCTGGAGTGTAGGAATCAAAGAATGCAATTCACTTTTTTGGCATACACAGTTCTCTTTGAATACTTATTTCCACTGACAGGAATACATTTTATTTATTATCATTATTATTATTATTGTTATTATTATTCAGCCTTACTGCCACATTCTTAAACAGACATTTGATCAGATATTTTCTGATCTAAATCATAACTTTGTTCATTTTAGACATTTTCATCTTGGGAAATGTCTTGTCCAGCTGATAGTGTTAATGTAACAGTAGTAATGTCCCCCTCCACTAAAAAATGTAAATGTGTTTTGCTTTTCTTCACTGTGATGTTTGAGCTTCACTGCGCAGAATGATGCATGTGCAGAGTTTGTTTTCACATTCATCTGCGGAAGAAGGAAAGTTTCTCTGTGCTATCCTTAAATACATGCGTGTACATATGCGCATGATTTGTGACATCACAACTAATTTGGAGCCAGTCACGGGCAACTTATATGCAATTTAAACACGTGTGATGTGGAAACTTGAAGCCTCTAGTGCACATACACTAAGAATGGACTTCACAGTGAAGTAGGAGAAATCTTGTGTCAGGCAGGAAAACTTTCGTAATAATTTGTGCATACTCATAGATTCTGGATTTTTCAATCGGGGAGAAGGTTGAGATGTCATTTAAACAATTTCCAAACAGGATAATTGCATTTTTTGTGTGTAAAACAAACATATACAGAAAATATTTGTATATTTCTTAAACATGTCTGAAGATCTTTGAACACTGATGGACTGAAAAGTTTGGCTTATTTTGTAAAATGAATAACATTTAATTAAATTTAAAATGAGGTATCGAAAAAGTATTGTTTTGGTATCAATATATTCACACCATTCAAATGATACAACAGTTGCGAGGATATGAGCAGCAGTCTCCTGTGGGTCCTCTAACGTAACTATAGTAAGTCCACTGATCATTGAAACAAGTGAGACAAGCTTCCTCACCATTCTCATTTGTTTTTAACACCTCCCTGCTGTCATTTAGCTTCTGTACTGTCGTCTCCAACTGCTCCTTCAGTTTTGAAACCTGTAACATATACATAATATTGTCATCAACTTCATATCGCATAATTTCTTTTGCAAGCCATGCCAGCCCCTTGCATTGGTGCACTTGGTTTAAATATACATGAGTGGGTGGATGAGAGGCAAAATGTAAAGAGCTTTGGGTAAAAATGCTACATACAGTGCTGCTTGAAAGTTTGTGAAGCCTTTAGAACTTTCTTTATGTCTGCATAAATATGACCTAAAGCCATAGACTGTATAAAAACACAACCACATTCAACCATTTAGGTTGATGCAAAAGCATTCATGAATATTGATGTACATGTGTCTCTTTTGCCGCACCAATCACTCTCTCTGTCTTTAGACGCCCTGCCAATCAGTGTCGGGAGTCAGTGTATCGGACCCTCTCTCATGCAGCAGCAGAGGAAGGACTGCAACAGGCATGAGCGGACTTTTACCGTTTTATTTCCCCATTTTCGGACATCTTGAAGTTATGTGTGTAACCCAAAACAACCATATACAACATCAATAAACATTCCTGTGCATCGTAAAGTCAGACATCTCTGGTTAAATGTTTACCACAACCTGCAGCGGGCCAGCTCCCAGTTAACCAGTAGGCTATAAGTAGTTTTTACACCACACACTCAATATCTACAATACAGTAAGCACTGTATTCATTTATATTTACTCCAAAATCCAGTATACAGGTGTTTCTCTAATTTACAATGCAGATGGTGAAGATGTGGCGATGAGGTGACTGGAGAAGTCAGTTTGTATGGCAGCCACCGTGGTGTCTCTATGCTTGACATAACAGTCGTGTTTACTGTAGCGATTTTACACACATAAACTACATGGAAACTAAACTCATACCTGGTTATATATGCACAGTATAATGAAATATTACAAATCTATGAACACTCTGTCCTGCAAATATTTTTTAGTAATGTTTGTTCAAGTTATTTGATGTCATCTTGGATTTTTCTTGAATATGGGGGAAACACTGGCTGCTCCACAGCTGACTCTCTCCAGGTGAGACAACGCTGATGAAATGTTTAGCGGACACTGCTGGTTTGAATGTACGATAACTACATAATAATAACGTTTGATATTAAGTGAAATTACATGTGTGAGAGGATTATTATACAATCTGGCTTCAATTCACCACCTCACCATCTGCTTCGCCGATTTCCCTCGTCTCCAAAATGTTCGTACGCATGGGTCAGAGTTGACATACAGGTGCGAACGTTCTCCCATCAAGTTTGTTTTTATAGATCACAACTTTTGTGTGGGAAGTGGCGTACGCCTCTTTCAGGCCCCGTTTTGTGCGTACACAACAGTTATAAATGAGACCCCAGATTTTTACACAAGTCCTAAAACTAGATAAAGGGAACCCAATTAAACAAATGAGACAAAAACATTAAACTTACACATTTGTGTGAGGCAAAAGTATGTGAACCCTTGCTGGGGCTTCTGTTGTGCTTCAGTTCAAAGATGGATACCTTGACATTTTCCTGTAGAATTTGCTGGTACAACTCAGAACGTGTAGCTCCATCAATGATTGCAAGCTGTCCTGGTCCAGAGGCAGCAAAGCAGCCCAAACTATGATACTGCCACCATGTTTCACAGATGGGTTAAGGTTCTTATGCTGGAATGCAGTGTTTGTTCATCGCCAAATATAATGCTTGTCATTCAAGCGGAAAACTTCAGTTTTGGTCTCATCCATCCACAGAATATTTTCCCAACAGCCTTCTGGCTTATTCACGTGGTCTTGAGCAAACCATAGACAGCAGCAATGTTCTTTTCGGAGAGAAGTGGCTTTTTTCCCTGCAACTCTGCCATGCACACCATTGATGTTCAATGTTCTCCTGATGGTGGACTCATGAACATTGACTGTAGCCACTACAAGAGAGACCTTTAGTTTCCTAGATGTTACCCTGGGGTCCCTTGTGGCCTCCCAGACTACTACACGCTTCAATTTGAACATGCCTGACAGTCAACTGGTGGAGTCCAAACTATTTAGAAATGGTTTTATAACCCTTTCCAGCCTGGTGAGTATCAACAACTCTTCTTCTACGGTCCTCAGACATTTTCACACTTACACAAACCTGTGTTGTGATGCTCAGAGTTTGATGGTTAAGATTTCTCTTCTTTAAATAAGGCAGGGCCTCTCAGACTCAAGTTTAATTGTCATCTCATTGATTGAAACACCCAACTATAATTTCCCCTTCAAATTAATTGATAATCGTAGAGGTTCAAATACCTTTGCCACACACAAATATGTAACATTGGATCATTTTCCTCAATAAATAAACAAATGTGTAAGATTTTTGTACAATTTGTTTAATCAATGTCTCTTTATCTAGTTTTAGGACTAGCACGGAAATCTGATCATGTATGAGGTCATATTGATGCAGAAATAGAGCAAATTCTAAAGGGTTCACAACCTTTCAAGCACCACTGTAAGTGTAGCAATGTTTTTAAAGCATATCGACTTTGACTTTTTGACAGCATATTGACTTTGAGTCAATATGAGGTCAAAAATGACAGCAGGCATTATATTTACAAAGAAAATAACAGAAAGAGAAGTACATCCTCACATTTGAGAACTGGAGCTGGAATTACAATTTGGTATCTTTTAGAGATGCACAGATGAGTCAACAACAATATAATAAAGGATAATATCATTATTACAAATGTAAAAATGTGAAGAGAACAATAAAAGCAATTCTTTTTTATTGGCAACTTTTTTAGTACAACACCTTCAACATCTCTTGAATAAATAGATTTATTTATTGGAAACTTTTTTGTTATTATCTTGGTTATTATTAGTTATAATAATAATAATTATTATTATTAATAGTAGTAATTAACACCAGACCTTATCTTGTTATTGACAAAAGTGCAGCAGCTGTTAGAATAATTTTACATATTGTCGGACTGACTGATGGTTACTAAAAGCTCTAGAAAAACTCAAGTAATACTTAGGTCCCATTTACACCTGGTATTTACATGTGATCTGTATCTAGATACATTATCTGGATAAGGAAAAATGCATGTTAATGCGAGGTGTAAATGCACTCAGAATACATTGGGATCGAAATTTGAGTGGATCAGCTAGACCACATTTGAAGGTGGTCAGGCTCACACTGCGATTGGATCTCAACAGGTATAAATGCAATCTGTATAGCGTGATCACATTCATAAGAAAAACATACACCCAGGAAGTTGAAAGGTCACCCCGCTCCGCTTAGCTGCCAGCTAAAGGAACTAGCAGTATCTACAAGTCTCGTCAATGGCATTGCTTCCCATGGCCTAAGACTCAACATGTCCACCAGCTCCGCCTACCTAGTTTGCATAACAAGATCCAATCACAATGCGGACACAACTGAGAAAATGAGAATGCATTTTAATACCAGGCGTAAATGCAAAGACCCATAGATCGGATGTCATTATCCAGATAATGTATCCAGGTACAGATCACATGTTTATACCAGGTGGAAATGGGGTATATGATACACCTTATACCTTTTATCCTAACTGATGTACATTTACAATCCCACCTCGCTGCCTCTGTTTTTGTCATTTATGTTTTTTTACTGACATATGGTGAGATCTGTATGCATAAGGAGCTGAAAGTCCAAAGAGGCAGCACTGCTTTAACTGCAACTGCATTAAAACATCAGCCTGTACTTAACCTTCAGACTAATCATTTTTGCGTCAATAATAATAGACTAATAATAACAATAATATACCAAAGTTGATCTTCTAAAAAGAATTACAACTTAAGTGTAAAATACAAGGGAGCCATCAGAGCCACTCCTTACTAAAGGACCTGCAGAGATGAGACCTGTAGATCCTGAGGACACCCCAAGGATGACCTTGGACGTTAGCAGGCTTTCCCATCTCTGAAAACATTGTAATACATTTTCAACTAGAAATTATTTTGATAAATCAACCCTATATTAAAAAACTAAATCGTTACTTTCTCATTGTTGTAGTACAAACATTTTAAAGTTGTGTTTGATGTTGTCATGTTGTAACGTCGTAACAGATATGAAATGCATGCTGGGATACTTGTCTACCCCTAGTTCACCCACATATCAGCTCCCAAGGTGTCCTTGATAAACTGGGCATAACACAAACATTTCCAGGTATTTGGAGCGTTATTGGCTAAATGTGGACTTTGAACTGGGACAGTGATGGATGACGTTTTACAAGTCCAGATTAAGAAAGAACTAAAGAATGCCAAATATAGTGTGTCTGCAGTTTCCATGATTTGAAGACATACCTGCTCATCCTTGGTGATGAGCTGCTGCTTGGCTCTCTGTAGATCCTTTTCAACATTCTGTAGTTTTTCTGATGTTTCCTGGAGGACCTTCTCCTGCGACACAGTCACAGTGTTTTTTACTTTTATTTTTCCAACTAGGCCTCGGACCTCCCCTCGCAGCTTCTGAATGATACCATTAGCCTGGATAAAGAAAAATAAAAGGAAGTAAGGAACTGTTATTTAATAATAATAATAATAATAATAACAATAACAATAACAATAATAATAATAATAACAACAACAACAACAACAATAATAATAATGATGTATTTATATATCACTTTTCAAAAACAAGTTAAAAAGTGCTTTACAAATATGTGAAAACAAGAGAAAATGTAGAATGTCTACAAATAAATATTTTAAGCATGGATTGTTTTATTCTTCAAGATGTTTGGCCAATACAAAATGAAAGTAAACCTAGTTGGTCAGTCAAACCAGGAGACAGGAACACCTCAGAGTGTTGGTCGCAGTTTCTTAAGAGTTAGAGCATTATAAGTCTTAACCAAATCAATGAAATGATACCAAAAAGCAGGTTTGTATGGACACAGGAAATGATGTGTAACAGCCAACAGTTACTTGATGACTTAAAGATCTGTAGTCAAACGTAATGTGGCCTGATGCTTATATTTCAGTTATAGTTTCATTTCAAAACTGAACACATGAAAGAATAACAGCATATAGGTAGTCTGCATGCAGCTAAACAAACCTTTATCAGCTCCTCAGACAGTGATTTTACCGTTGCTTCAAGTTTTCTAATCTGAAGTTCTTTACTTTCAGCATTTTCTTCCACTGATTCCTAGAAATTAAAAACATACAGGTTAAAAATGTATAACAGAATTAGAAGAGAACATATTTAAAGAATAAGTCTGGTGTTAATCTATAGTTTTCCTGCTGTCAACAAATCTCATGAACAGGGCTGTGTGATATGACAATATATCATGTTATGATAGAATCTATCGTTTCTTCTTATGCTCTATCATTTATTTTATTGTGACGTAAATCACACCATTTCCAGCAATATTTTTCATCATTTGGACAGACCAAATATTTATTCATTGACTTAAAATGTGCCATTAACCTACATTAGGATATGAAATTTTGTCCATCGCCCAGCCCTACCCATGAAAACACCAAAACCAACCAAGTGCTGGTGCATCTCTTGATACCTTCTCTTCTGTACCCTGCCTTTGGCTCGCAGATCCGTACCAGTGGATTTGGGGATTTACATAAATCTTTAAAAAATAGCTCACAAATATATCTGATCCTTTTTTTTTTTTTTTTTAAATGGCTCAGTAATTTTCTTACCTTGCGAGGCAGATGGGTTCGCGAGATCACAAGATCACATGAGAATCCATCTTGTCATCTTGTTATGCGCATTCAGCATCCTATGAGGATTCTCGTGTGATATCACGAATCCAGCTGCCTCGCAAGGTAAGACGGTGATAGACAAATGGTTCATCCAATACCTGGCAAGTATTTTTTGAAAGTGCCTTCCCTTTTCCAAACAATCCACATTTGACATATTGTATTTTTTAATAGGCACAAAGGAATGAAATATATAAGGCTTTGAATATACACACAATATTTGTTAGCAATTAATTGTTGGTGTGGTCTGCACATGGAATTTGTTGACAATAAGAAAAATGCTGAATATTTATTTTAGCCTTGGTCTGCCCTGCCAACAATTAGGACCACAACAGTGCAGGTCAGCACAATTATCTCCCTGCTGTGAGGCTGCAGTGGAAACTCATGTGATCACAGCTTTAATCACACAGCACAATTAAAGCGGAGTAACTGGGCCTTGGGCTGGGTGATACCTCTTGTCTAATTCAATTATTTCAAATTTTTGTTTTTGCATGTAAAATGTAAAATGTCTAAATCGTAAAATCAAGTTATTACAATATGCACAAAATAGTTATATTTAATCAAAAAGTAATATAGATGATATAGCTGGCTACATTTGCTGTTTTGAGCCAGTCCCATGAACTGTGATGTGATTAGTTACTGTGACTGTGGTTACTCCAAGTAGCTCGCTGCCTCTGGCTATCTCATAGTGAATTTAACAGTTACATCTATTAGAGGAACAGACTAAAAATCACTCTGCACACTGATCTGTGCTCTTGGTTCATGTTAGAAGTATCATCTCTGGATACATGAGTCGACTGAACAGTT